>NC_143192.1:32130166-32432500 GCF_051530095.1 Phoenix dactylifera | reverse complement strand
TCCTGCCCCGAACCCTCCGTTGCCAGCTAGCTCCTGGAGTTCTCCTTCCTTACTTCTATCTGAGAGTCCCGGAGAAATCAAAACATCTACCGACCTCAATCGATATATTCTGATCTCTTACTACAATTTCTTTCTCTTCGCGTCTCTTTCTGCGTCCAATCCTGCCTCTTTTGCTGGAAAGTCTTCATCTTTTCACTCCGAGTGGATCGAAGAGATAGAGTTTAGTGGTCTTCTACGGAGATATCCTGGCGCTTGAAGTTTGCACTGGCTCTCTCCTTACCTCAAAGAACTCTCATCTGTAAGTCTCATCCTGCCCTCTCTTCGTATACTCCAGGTTCCATGACCTTGTACTCCAATCTAAAGAGGGCCGATTTATTTCTATGTTGTTTCAGCTTCGGTCTCTCAGAGCCCAGCCTGCAGCTTTTTATCAGATTCTTCCCTGTTTGGGAAAACTTTGATTTCTTGCTCTTTTACATCATCAGGCCCTCATCTGCCATCCCAAAACCAAATCCTGCTACTCCCAGTTCTCTGAATAGTTAATATCCTCCCTTCTAGTTCCAATCCTACTCAAAACTCTTTACACGCACTTTTCTTTAGAAAAATCCCAACTTTTTGATTTTTGCTCAAAGGCGCAATTGTACCCGGGAAGGAACTCCCCCTCTATTTTATGTCTTCAATTATAATCTTTCCAAATTCCTTCTTTCATCAGAAAAGAAGTCCTATATTTTCCTGAAGACCCCATTGAGAAGTACCTCTTAAATGGCCCACCTAGTCGCATTCCCTTCTGTTCCCAGCCAATGCAGTGTCACCACCTAATTTCCAGTTGCTATCACAATGCGCCGCCATTCCTAGTCTCGCCCTCCAATGTCGCTTGCTTGCTGCATCCCTGTGCTTGAGTGTGTGTACTGCCTTGCTTGTGCTCGCTGGGCGTGGCAACGCTGCCTCTACAGCGCTGGCCATGACAGCGAGACCTGGGGACTGGCATCTGCTGATGAATTTGAGCCTGTGCCTCGGCTCTGCCGCCTCATCCTTGCTGTGTATGAGGATGATCTTGATCACCCTCAATGGGCCCCTCCAGGTGGCTATGGCATCAATCCCCGGTGGGTCGTTCACCGCAAGACCTATGAGGACACCCATGGCCGCGCGCCGACTTACTTGATATACCTCGATCACGACCATGCTGAAGTTACCCTTGCTATAAGAGGCCTACACATGGCTAAGGAGAGCGATTATGCGATGCTGTTGGATAATAGGCTCGGGAAGAGGAAATTTGATGGTGGCTATGTTCATAATGGGCTATTGGAGGCTGCAGAGTGGCTGTTTGATGCCGAATGCGATTTTCTGAGGGATTTGTTGGAAAAGAATCCAAATTATGCTCTTACGTTGACAGGGCATTCTTTGGGTTCTGGTGTGGCTGCAATGCTCGCTATGGTTGCAGTTCAGAACAGGGAAAGGCTGGGAAATGTGGAGAGGAAGAGGATCAGGTGTTTCGCAATTGCACCTGCGAGGTGCATGTCACTTAACTTGGCTGTTAGATATGCAGATGTTATCAACTCGGTTGTTCTTCAGGCAAGATTTGCTTTCTTTATAAAACTTCCTTGTTATTGGCTATTGCTCTGTTATGTACATCCTAGGAAAGTGGAGAATTGTGTAAAAAGGCTTATTTGATGCTCAAATTGCCTTATGTCTCGAGGGCAAGCTCTGCAAAATTGCTTTGAGGCACACAGTGAGGCTATATAAAATGAGGGACGGTGGGAGGCAATCACTTGAAGATGCTCATGACATGATATCTCATGCATATAGGTTATGCTTTTGATGAAAGGCATTTAGAATGGTCTTTCTTTGTTTTCACCAACATTGGAATGAGGAGATGATTTTGTATTTAATGTTTCACTGACAATGTCATGCGTAGATTAAGAGACCAATATAACGTACATCAAACTATTGCATCATGCAGTTTATGCTTCACACAAACAATATGGTGACATTGAGTTATAGTAGATGTTTTCACCTTGATTTGCTCAATGTTGTTGTTTGCTCTTACCGAAGTTTGGTGATTATCAAATACAAAACACAATGTCCATATTCTAAACTTTACCTTTTTTCATAAATTTTCTGATTTTATTATTTGTGTATTTCTTTACTTCTGCTTATCTATGCATTTAAATTGAAAATGTTTCATGACATCGTAACCATATATATACAATAATGGATGCCAGGGGAATTAGAACATGTGTGCTAAATTATAAGTAGTACTAATTTGAGTTATACAATGAGCCAAGAGATTTGGGATCCATGAGGATGTGGTTTTCTGTGACAATTGACAACTATCTTCATGACACGAACAACTGGATGATCAATATTATATGAATTCATATGGCAAGCATAATTGACGCAAGCACATTGGCAATTATGTAGTAGCCTTATATGCTATTATACGTTCTTAAAATTGTAAAATATCTACTAGGGTGCTGGGCTTTTATTTCATGGAAGAGTAAATAATAGCAAGGTAATCCTTGTCAATTTTGCAATATCCTTAAACTAAATTCCATGTTTGCTCATGATAGTTGTAATGAGTTTGTTGAAACTATGCTGTCTTCTTATCTACCAGAAATGTTTCTTCAGTTGTATTGTTGTGTTACTGTTCATGATTATTATGTTTGCAGGATGATTTTTTGCCTCGGACAGCTACTCCTTTGGAGGATATTTTCAAATCACTCTTCTGGTAAAGTGGAGGACTAATCTTTTTTTTTCATAAGACCACTCTTTGTGAATGTTGATTCCACTGGAAAGCATAGTTGGTGTTGAAGTAGAAATGAACAAAGTTTTTAGACTCAAACTCTTGCTGACCTGCATAGTAGGTTTTATCCCTGAGAAGATTCTCAACTGCTTTCTCATTTTCATAATTAAGATATACTTGTTTGGGAAGTCTAATGTGAAATTTCAGAAATTATGATACTTCAATACTGAAGGTCTTCAGTAAAAATTCCCACTATTCTCAGTTGTAATAACTTCTATACAGTTTTAATTGTTTACATGCTTGATTGTTGAAGAAGCTTGCTATTCATAAATCTTTAATCAGCTCAAATTCCAGTTTGATCATAAATGTCTGATATGTTTTTTTAGAATCAGTATCCAAATCAAAACCACATACAGATTGCTGTATCTGGACCCAGGTTCATATCCAGTTGGGACTGTAAATTGGTTATCAATATGAATAGTTATTTGCATCATGACTATCCCTAAAGTATGAACCGGATCAAAATTAATTTCAAGTTCAAGCATCTTTATACAAGTTACTGTCAGTCTATTATTAACCATTGACCTTTGTAATATGGGCTTGGAATTGGCGTTGGTGGTGTAGAAACCAACTGGAATGGTACGGTATGTGCATCAAATATTTGAGAAAGGCTAGTAAAATATGTGTTGAGGGGTCTAGAAAGAGGATGGAGAGACCCAAGCTAACAAGGATGGAATTAGAGAAAAATGGCTCGAAAACTTCAAGTAATACCGTGGTGACCCTTGATAGTAATGACTTGTGATTCTCATGAATCTGACTTGATATGGCTGAAACAAGGGCTAAGTGCTAATATTATGATTGATTCCTAAAATGATCTGTTTAAATATATACCTCACAAACAATTTTATATTGTACGAATTAGATTCTTAGGTTTGGATTAGAAAGACCTTAAGTCAAACATAGGAATTTGGATTCTGACAAAGGGTGAGGGGTAAGATTCAGATATGATCATCAAGAATTCAAGATTCATGAGAAGTTGACAACCCTTGCACTTCTCCAGATACATGACACACTGTCATATGCTACATGATTATTGCCTTTTCTGTTTGTTCTTCAGAGTGTTTGTATCTTATTTTCCACACAATGATGTCATAGCAAAATACAGGTTCTTTTTGTAGAAACCAACTACTAGAACTTTGTACTTATTTTTATTCGAGTTCAACTTACAGATTGACAATTCCTAATATGCTTTCAGAGTGGCTGATGTAATCTTCTGTTAACAGTTTGCCATGCCAGCTATGTCTAAGATGCATGAAAGACACCTGCATACCTGAGTATGTCAAGTTAAGAGATCCCAGGCGGCTCTACGCACCAGGTCGGCTCTATCACATTGTTGAGAGGAAGCCCTTCAGGTATGAGTTGTCCATTCACTTCTATTCTACCTGCAAATGATTTACAGCATCTTTGACAATATGAAAATGAGGGAAAAGGTGTGAATCATTCAGGGAAAGAAAAGGAAGAAAAAGATGGCATCTAAAGGTGTCAAAAGCTGGAAGTTAAAGAAAAATAATTATATACAAATACAACACATGACCATTATTAGAGGAATGTCATTCCTTACATGCCTTATCCTAATTTTCACTGTATTTTCCTTTAAATCATTTCTTGCTATCAGTAGCTAAACCCACAAGTAATTTAAGCAGACCAAGCCACTACAATATTTCTTGGCTTATCTGTTTTGGCCTTACTGCATAAATCAGTATCCCTTATCTTACAGGGGCCTCCTTTAGTCTTCATTACATAACATCATTTTGACCTCTGTTGTCACATCTTTTGACGTACTTATCCCTCCTTTAGTTTCTGCTACTCTTCCTATCTCTATAACATGCATTTAACAGGCACACCTTGTAGATTATCCAACATTTTGACCCTTGTCACGTTGGCAGCCTTAATGTTACGTAAGTTCCATTGATTCTCATTTCGTTTAGTTCCCACAAGAGCACTCAATTTCATCAAGTCAATCCAAACATGTTGGAAGGCTAATTATTGAAACTTGGGAAAATAAACTACCGATGAACCATGGTCCAGTCCATGATGAGCTGTGTCGAGTTGGTTTTGGATATTTCTCTATCAGTGATAGTGATCTAGCTTTGATTGGTTGTCTTTTACCTCTTTAGAAATCACCAATCATCAAAATCATCTTGAAGACTGTGTCATGAAACTGATAAAAATGGAGAATATTCGTGGACTGGTGAGAATTTGGGTGATCTTTGAGGACAACTGAATGTTATTGGATGGATGGATTAACAAAATGGCTATTCTTTGTAGGAAATTGTAAAAATGATGCCTGGAATTCCCAGGGAGAGATCAAGTTGCTTCTTGAAAAGAAAAAAAAAAGAGAAAAAAAAGAAAAATATCCAGAGGGGATGAGTGTTTGGAAGGAGAGGATTCCACATATTTGCTTCTAATATAGTCAATCATCCTTGCGTATCTCGTGGTTAACTCCTGACATCTTAAACAAGAGTAGGTAATCCTAGCCCAGTTTGAATGGCTTTTCATGGAAGTTTCATTATATTTGCTGTTCTATTTCGCTTCTTTTTTTCCCCCCTCTTTTGGGAATTCTTCTCTTCTCTTTCCTGGTCCAAGTCTTGTAAATAAACAGAACATTTCATCAGATAAGCTAAATCAATGTCCTTCTCCTGAATACCAGCAGCCAGCTCACCAAGTGAAAAGCTTAGGCCTTAGGATCAATGCTGCTTCGTGTGCCTTTTTAATTGGAAACTCACCTGCATAATACTCTGGTGGCTGGTCCCTATGCATGTCTATATTTCTCAAGATATTCTTCTCAGAAGTGGGAAAAAAAAGAAAATTTAAAATAATTAGGTCTGCAATAGAGTAGGCGTTTTCAGTTTGGTTCTGCTTAGAGATTCGGGACTTTGTTCCTCTAAAAGAATAATCTTTTGTTGGTCGCTGATCACAGGTGTGGAAGATTTCCGCCAGTCGTTAGAACTGCGGTGCCAGTGGATGGGAGGTTCGAGCACATTGTTCTTTCCTGCAATGCCACTACTGACCATGCCATCATTTGGATAGAGAGAGAATCCCAAAGGGCCTTGGATGTAAGTCCTGAACTGCTCCTCTTCTGCTCATGAAATTTTCTTTTCTTCCAATAAGTCAGAAAGCACAAATCCCTTCGCTATAGAATACTATAAATAAATAAATAAAATTCTTAAAGCCAATATAATGAGTTCAACGATTCTGTTAAGACAGCAGGGACTTTGCAATTAAGCTACAGTTCTAGAGGATTAGCAATCAGGACTGTAGTTAATGTGTTCCTAGCGTATCTTAGTGTTACATTGTAAACACAATATCGTGTGCGAGACGCACAATATTATACATAGCGTATCTCTATGCATTGTGCATGCTGAGTACAACACATAATGTCAGGATCTAACTTTTCGAGATGTCATCGTGTCTATACCTAGCTAATTTTTAAATATTGCCAGCCTTCATAATAAAATTTTTTTGATGATGCTTGAGTCTTAGCCATAACTTTCAAGTCTACTCCAAACCTGTAAATTGACTTTCTCATAGGAGCTGTTTGGAGTGCTGTATGTGGAGCGGCATGCAGCTCAAGTTTTAGGTGCAGGTCAGTCCACTAGTTTGGAAGCCTGTAGCTCAAATTGTGCAGTAAGTTGAGTTGCTCGTTGGGCTGCAACTCAAGATTATCGTGTGGTAGGTTGACTCATAGTCAAAATGGCCACAGAATGAGTTGCAGCCACTTGATGGCTATTTTAATTAAGAAAAAAAAAAAGGATTTTCTATCTTCCCTTGCCCTCTCCTCCACTCCTCTACTACCGACCACCTCCTCTATTTCTACACTGCCATGGGCCATCTTACCGTCCTTCTCATTCAACTTCTCCACCTTCCTCAAAGCTTGCACCATTGTCACTCCCTCCCCATGGGTACCTAGGTCCATGCCCAGACCCTTGCCATTGACGACTTCAACACCAATCTCTTAGTCTGTAGCACCCTTATCTTCTTGTAAGTTGAGTGCCCCGACCAGGCATTTGCTTGAAAGGTGCTTGACGGAATGCTTGTCAGAGGTCCTCTTTTTTCCTCAAAATTCTCCTTGTGAGCTTCCTTGTAAGTAAACTACCGCAATTTAAGTTGCAATAGAAATTAAGTTGCCATGCAATTTTAACTACAAGGCTCTAAACAGTCCCATAGCATCAGGCAATCCATATCGGCGCATTTTAAGTTTTAAACTGTCAGTTTCCATTGTATTCCAATATCATGTTGTTTGGACTTGCTATTCATTCTATCCAACTCTGATCTGGAACTGATGAACTTCATTCATCAAACCTTTTTTAGTTCTTCATAGCTCATTATCTCCTTATATGAAATCAAAGCAATCAGATAAATCCACTAAAGATTGATTCTGTGTGCATCGTTTGATAAGACCCAGCATTGTTTTTTGCTAGCTGCAGTTGATGCTGGAGAGGGAGCGGAGCATGGAGATTCCCACACAGCAGAGGATGGAGCGGCAAAGGACGCTTGCAAAGGAGCACAACAAGGAGCATGAGGCTGCACTCAGACGAGCCGTTACGTTAGAGGTTCCAGATGCTTACACACCATCACCATATGGTACCTTTGACAAGAAGAACTCTACCAGCATGGCTGAGGAGTCTCCAGTCTCAACTAGCAGCGACCGACGCAGGCTAAGCTGGGATCGGTTGATCGAAAGGGTCTTCGAGAGGGATGAGTCTGGACAAATGGTGCCTCGCAGATGAGTTACACCATTGTCTTATTGTAAGATTATTCTGTTGAATGTCTTTATTCTTGGTTATGGTTTTGCTTGCTGCTTGAGCAAATAGAAAAAGAAGTGTACATCAGGGCTATTCAACAGATAAGCTATTCATGAGCAGCTGGGGTCCATACTCCAAATAGAAATAAAAAAATAATTTATACGACAGTTATTTTAGTTACATTTATAGATAAAAAATCTAAGGTTTTTTTTATATAAATACCCTTCTAAATTTAAATTTGTGTAAATATTCTCTTAAATTTATATTTATTTTTGTATCCTCATAAAACACTGTTTTTGCATAAATGCTTTTAATATAATGGTTCTTTAAAATCATATATTATTTTAATTAAAAAATAAATTTTTGAAAATACTTTTTTGTTCTCCACCGCGATCATCTTCTAAATATTTTTTTTTGCATACTTTAGTCATTTTAATTTGAAAACCGTTAATTTTTTAACGGCATTAGATGACGTGTATATATACACAAAAATAAGAATAAAAAAAAGGTAGAATAACAAAACAAGTGCTTTATGAGGATATATATGTAAATATCAATTTTAAAAGAGTATTCATGCAAAATGCGATATTTAGAAGGATATTTATGAAAAAAAAACCCAAAATCTAATTTTATATTATAATTATTCAAGATTGATATAATTCATACAAAAAGGAAGATATTTTGAGTTTCGATCATAATAGTTAAAATAATCGATGGAAAATAGCTTGCAGTAAGTAATACATATGAAACCTTGAGGGACTTCAAAGTTCAAACCCTGTTATCCTCAACAAGCTTGTTTGCACGCAGACTGAGCTGGCCCAAAATTAAATGTGCTAACTCAAGCTTATCAAGCTTAGCTTGATAACAAAACAACCCAAGCTTAAGCTAGGCTTACCAGCTTAACATATTCATAGTTTATGGAGGGTGACAACTAGTTGAGTTGTTCAGATGACTTGGTATTCGTTAAGTTAAACTAGTTCTTGGCTTGGCTCTCTAATTGGAAAAATAGATCTTGGAACTGGTCATTTAAATTACAAACAAGCGCGCATACTAAATCTTGGCAGGTGCAGTCCATGGAGCTGATTTTTTTCTCTGCTTTTTCCCCTTTTCCCCACCTGACTTACTTTCTCACATGATTACATTTTTGAATACTGACTAAGGTCTTATGGAGCATCCACCTTAATATAGATAGCATTTAGCACAATTTTAGTTTTCAGTTTTCAATTTTTTTTCATTTTTTAAAATTAAAAAAAATCTGAAACTTGTTTGATAGCTCCTTATGTTCAGGCAAATGAATGTTGCAGCCAGTGCCGGCCAACGGCGGTAGTGATGGACAGCAATGGTGATCCCGGATCATTCTAGTTTTCAAAACTTACAGAACTGGACTTAGAGATGAGTTTTATTTAAAAAATGTAAAATAAGAACCAGGTTACTAAATGCTATTCTTATCTCCCTTTGTGTTTGATTTTAATTTAAAAAAAAAAAAGAAAAAAGAAAATTATGAACATGCCAAACAGGGCCATGGCAACAAGCCATTTCAAAGACAAAAATCATATCAAATCCGCGCCATCTTGTTGAACAATTCATTGTGAAAATATATTAAGCCAACCTAAATGGAGTATCGATTACCAACATCCACAGACTTGGGATGAGGGTTACCGAAGTTGGATCAATCAACAACTTCACCTTTTTCAGATGCAGGTTACTCTCAGAATAATGACCATTGACACCATGATTGAATCATGAGGATACCTGTGGCAAATAGTGTTCCCAAGACTAAAGAGTCCAGTGCCTCTGTTGAAGCATCTTCCAACCGAAACATCACCACAGGAGGTTGCACATAATCAACTTGAAACGATTCCTCCTCACCAATCGGTTAGCTTTCCACCCAGAAAAGTGGGAGAAATGCATGCATCTCTAAATTGACAGAGCTGTTCTTACTCACTCTGTGATAAAAAAAAAAATCGTGTGTTCTGCAAAGACCTTAATAATAACCTGTGAAAGTGTATTTGTGGCAAACCATCCTGTCAGCCATTAGATCATAGCATAAAACTGTGCAAGGGCAGAGAAATGAAAGGATGTGGAGATGAAGTTAGTCTGTAAAAGGGTTGCTGCAAGAACTTTACAGCATTTTACCAAGAATTGGACTAGACTATTTTACTGCAATCAGAATACATCTTGATCTGTTTGATCAAAGAAGGGGCAGGATTAAAAAAGGTCAGATTTGCTATTCTTTCGTGGCGTTTCTATACAGAAGTGTTAGCCTTTGAGTTTTTAGTAGAGAACGTTTCTCCTACACCTGCAAAGAAGCAAATGTCTTTCAGGCAAAGAGCGATTCGGTACTTGAGACAATACCAGAGTGATGGATGACTCTCTTCTCCTGTTCTTCTATGGCTGGAGATCAAGAACAGCTTCACCTGCAAGGCAGTAGAGTGTCGTGCAACTTTATGCTGATGCAGCACTGATCATGCAAGGACAAAAGATTTTTTTTGAAAAAAAGGAGGGGGTTGAAATGGCCGGTAACTAATTTATGACAACTTGAATAATGTCAACTAGGGGAACTGCTGAATGCTTCCTTGCAATGACAGTCTTAGCATCAGCAGTTCATCTTTGCAGGTGCTCGCCAGACCAGATGGAACTTTGATTCTCCTTGTTCAATAAGCAGCATGAAAACAAATTCTTCTCTTTATATTAATTACTGGTGAATGTATATAGAACTCTTAAGCCATTTAAATCAACCCATAACCATTCATCCTTGTCCCATCTATTTGAGTCAGCTTTATTGAAGCTCATCTGCCCAGCAATCCTGTTAAGGCTGCATAAAATACATAAAATGTTATTTCTAGCTTTTCCATATCCTTTTTGGCAACCTCTATCCATGTCATCTTAGATCCCCTCCAATATCCTTCAACAAAAATTAAATTGCCCTTCCTTAATTACTAAAGCCCCTTGATCTTTGTTATGCATGCTCGTACTTATCAATTGATTCTCTGTCACTTTGTCCTTAATTTGTGCAATTCCTACAAGTCATCTAATGCCTTTCTCATTTTAGGGTACAACTTTTCCCATATAACCATCTCAGTGTTCTCATTTCTTATACCATCTAAACATGCTCAACTTTTTCACATTTAGGCATATTTTCCCAAAAATAGCACCGACAACATGGAGTGACAAAAGAGAACGAGATAGTTATATTTCTATCATTACAGTCCAAATGGCATCACTTAAACAAACATTCATAACTAAGAATCACATAGCTACATACGTTGTTTCATGATTGGATATTGCTAAGATAATCCTACAAAATCAGTTCCAAGAGTAGCGTAAAAATCTATTAAGAGCCAATAAAGAATAAGATTTTTCTCTAGCATAAATTGTCCAGCATTTGACCAGTACATAAGACCCACCATCTCTCAACAGGGATTGTCACCTAACCCTGAAGCTAATGTGTGGGAACATCATTCAACTTTCTAAAGCCATTCATGTTCTTGCAACTAAAGAATATTCAGAAGGACCAAGTGAGCAATGTACTCCCTAAATAGTAGGAGAACTTTCTGAAATTAAAGCAATGGATTCAGTTAATTATTTATTTTTAAAGATATCCACCTACAGATACACACATAGAATTGCATAAAATACAGTTCTGTAATTACTATTATATAGCTCTTATTTACTAATAGCATTCATAATGAAGGTGACTAATGCAGACATAATTCTGCAACAAGAAATGAAAATGATTAATGCCAACATATAATGCTGCAGCAAGTAACAAAAGTATGTGGGGACTCAATATTTACCATGCATTCTTTTGACAAAGCGCTCAAATTCTAGGAAGTTGGGTCTCTCCATGAGATCTGGACTTAGCCTGAGGTAGGTAAATGCTGATAAGTGTCTTGCATCTGGATCATTCATTGGCTTGGAATTCTCCAGAATTTTGTTGTATCCATCTCTATCATGGCAGGGAAGAGCATTCTCACTAGCCACTGGTATACAAACATCCCAAGCAGCATTCAACACCTGATGATGGAACAGATTATGATTTCAATCACTGGTTTGCAGCCATTTATTTTTCTACAGTATGTAGCACATCTATAATGCAGATGATTACTACATGAAACTATTATTTTTGTTCTAGCAATAAACAAAGAACTCTTTAGGCTTTATGCGACTAACAAACCATCTTAGCCCCCTCCTTCCCAACTTTCCCACCACAAACACACTAAAAGAAATAAGAGTGACACCTTAAAACCACAGAGATCCTCCAATATTGGGAACCAATTGTTATTTAGAAAACAATAAGATGTCACACAGAGAGTTTTTTTTTTTTTAAGCATCAAACTATTCTAGCTGTCTGCCATGAAAATCACATACCCACAGAAATAGCCCAACAGCAGGAATAATCATTCCCGAATCATATAGATTTGTGTTTGCTAATTGAATGAGACAAATGTGGAGGGATGTTCATATTAAACCAGCTAAATAAAGAATAACTCAAATATTATTGTTACTCCAAAAGCAACCAACAATGTAAATCTTCACACTAAATAATCAGAATCACAAATCTACTACCCCAGCTTTGCTTTTTTTATGTGTTTTGTTCTTAGTTTTTGTCTGTAACCAAAGCATACATAACCAATTAGAATGACAACTATATTCCTCCAAGTTAGTTTTTATTACACATTACCTGCCAAACCAAACCCTCTGGATCTGCTAATGCCTCTGGGAATTCCTCGTGTTGATCCAGAGTCCGCAACTCAACACATGTAAAGTTTAAAGCAGCACCATGCTTCTTCAACATTGATGCGATGGAAGCATAGCCATCACGATTGCAAGGGTTGTAAAACCCGGCAGTCAGTTCAGCTGCATGGCTTGCTGTTTTGTACCACCAATGGATACCTGATATCTGTTCCAACAAGCATAGAGCAGATGCCAAGGGATTGGTGTTATACAAACATCTTCCTGGTTTCATCTTAAAATCTGCAAAGATACTGCTGAAAAACGATTGCAATATCGCAATAACTTGATACATGTGACTGGGTAGAAAAGCTCAGAATTCAGGCAGAAATCAACTAAAGCATTTAAAATGTTTACAAACTAGTAACTCCAAAACAACTGCAATATCGCAACAAATTGATACATGTGATGAGTACAGAAGCTCAAAACCCAGGGAGAAATCGATTGATGCATTTAAAATTTTTACAAGAGCATTAGTAACTACAGAGCATGGTGAGGAATGAGAAGTCGGCAAAATTCTGCAGAAATCCTATACAATTTGAATATTATAGGTATTTATTTGTTAGGAGGATAGAAAAATAAGTGACTATCTAAAAGAAGAAATGTACCCAAACAATGGTTTGAGTTAGAATAAGAACTTATTATTGGAAATATACCAAATAACATCGAAGTGCAACAAAATTACATTCGAAGCAAAACTAAAAATTATATGATGGAAAGCAGGAAACTCCGCTCCTCAGCAAGTAAAATTGTATATTACTTATGCCAACAGCAAATGTGGATAATATGTTGAATCCCATTCAAGAGAAAGGCAATGAGAATTCTTGAATAGAACCAATTATCTTAAAGAAACATAAGGAAAAATATAATCAATATATGAAAGAAAGCAAACAGAATTCGCCCTTACCTTTGCAGCAATGCATGTGCCCTCAAAAGCTAATTTGGCCAGGGATAGTACACGATCAGCATGATCAACTAAGACTTGAGAATACCAATTAAGGAAGAATCTACCATAATAACTATCATAGTCTCCTCCATCACAAAAGAATCCAGTTTCATGTGGCCGTGAATTATAAGAGCCTGCATTCCCCGGTCCTCTTGCCCAAAAAGAGTGCCCCCTTGCTTCTGCTGCCTTTCTCAGACTCTTCATTAGATATTGATCATAACACTACAAAGTTATACTTCCCTTAGTGGTCAAGTTGAAATTATATAACAAAAGATGAACTAAGTGACTAGTAAATACACTAAAAGATGCCTATGTACTAAGGAGGCAAACTATGTCAATTTAGATTTTGCCGACAAAATGGCTGTTGAAAAGCACGAGTCTTACAAAGGAATCAAAACGTGAAATGTGGATTCAAATTCTATCCTGACATGCTACGATACATACAATTCTATGCAGAATATCAAGTAAGTGACCTGTAATTTTTGTGTCAAAGGCAGGAAAGTATATATTTTGCCTATATAGGCACAGCCATAGCAAGCATTATAGTCCTTCCAATCAACTGCTTATGATGCTTAGCAAGTGATCTATTCATATGCACCTCTATACCATCACTTTTACATGCAAGGGTGCTATGTCTGCTGGTCGGTTGTTGACTGCATCATCCCAGCTATATACCAATGCATCAATGTGATGTGCTTATAAGAAGAAAATTCTAGTACAACAAAGGAATAGCATGCCTTCTACATTGAGAGTACTAGTGTTTTGTATCCTTGCTTCGTGGAATGCTCAACATTCTAGAATCATAATCATTTGTGAAATGCGAAAGTGGCAGGTGAAAACTTGATTACCTGGAATTCCCCAATACCAGGATATCTCCAGCCATGCTTCACTGGGTAAGATGGATAACGTAGCTCCCCACAGGGACCTAATCCAACTTCAATCTCAGAGATAATACCATCTTCAAAAAACTCATCAAACTCTACTCGAAAGCTTCTCATGTAGTCAAAGTAAACCTATAACAAATTCATGGAAACATCAGGCAAGGGAAATAAATTTTATGCAAAACAAATTGAACAATATATTTCCTATCTTAAAATGAGAAATAATGTTTGCACAAAAGCTTCCTGCTAATCAATTATCTAAATGATATCTGTACTGTATTAAAAAAACAGGAATTTTAAATATGTGTCATAAACAATTCCTTCCCAATTTTCCAAAATACCCTCCTTTCAATCATAAGATAAGTATACAAAGAAGTTTTCCAATATAGCTTGGATGATGAACAATGAAAGGAATACGTTTTACCAAAGAATGTAAGCATAAAGTAGTCCATAACAAGGCCTAACGAAACAGAACCAGCATATCAAGGGGAATGGAATGAGACCTCTCATAGTTTCTAATATAGCATAGACTTTAAATTATCTTTTTATTATTTTGATTCGGGCATCCATTTTATTTCTTAACATGAATTTCATGTCCCCAGTTTGCTAGTAGAAGACAAGATCAGATGTAAATGCAATCAGAAAGTTCATCAGATGTGGCACTTTCTAAACTAGTTTCATAAAAAATAAAATCCGATCTTAAAATATTGGTAGTTAGCATGTGTAAATGCAAAATAAGTCTTTTCAGTATTTATTGGATAGATCACTGCCTTTTAAGACCTTTGACTCCGTTAAGATAAAACTTTTTCATTAAAACATCTTCAATACCTCTTTTATAATCTGCAAGAAAACCTTTTATTCTTCACACTTTTCTGTCTTGCATATGCCTTTGTTACACTTGATTTTCAATTTATAGTAGTTCGTGGGGTTTTGACAGACATCCACAGTAAATCAAATTAAAAACTTCTTCTCAACAAGGTATTCAGAGAAGAGATATAACATAAACAAGTATGTCTAAAGAATAGACAATAACAAAATTTCATGTTGTAGAGAAAATCTCAATCACCAGAATGAGATTAACAGACATTTGTTCTTTCATGAATTGAGAACAAACAAGCAGCTATACCTCAAGTGCTGTGCGGCCTCTTAATACTCTTTCCTTGTCAATTCCCCATGAAAGGCATTCAGGATTTCGTCTTCCTTCTCCATCTGTGAAAAAAATGTCTGGATTGCTTCTACCAATTTCTGCTACCCAATGTGGCAAAGGAATACAGACATCGTCACCTATATTGCCTCCACATTCATGAAATGACATGACCACCTTACAATTGCAAGCATGGATATATCAGCAATCTATCAAAACTTCCAGAAGTACAGTTATGATAGAAAAACAGTCCAAGCAAAAAATGATAAGCAACTTTTACTGCTGTAAAGGGAAAAAAATAAAAAGGAAAAAATACTAGTTATTGGGGACTCCTTTGTTCAACATGTAACTCCAAAAGAATACTTCCCTTTCCTTCATGAAAAGGGGGAAATCATAAGAATCAAAGGCTTCAAAAGCTTTGTGCATGTTGAACCGTGCATGTACTAGTTCCCTGTTGATTCCATCAACCAGATTCAGGATGCAACCTGCCCACTGCCCAGTAGAATATAGATAGTATGTGCTCCAATTATTTGGTTGTTAGATACATCAATTAAGTATTGCATGCATTGAAATGACCACAGTGTTCTTCTATTAGTATCAATACTCAAGTTTTAACACCATTACTTTTGGGGATAGAAGTTTATTTAGTTTACAAAGGAGAGTTACAACTACATAATCTGCAGGCAAAGGTGATAAATGGCCTTAAATAATACATTCAGCATCTCTATAAAATATTTAGAATAAGTACTCAGCAAAGGAATTCACCCGATGCAGCACGAGCATTCATTGGACCCTGTGCTGCATTACGTGTGTAGGAATCTCACCTGCAGTTTAAGCTTCAGTTCTCGTACAATCTGAAAAAGCTTCTTATAACCATGCCAATTGTAATCTTGTGGCGCATGTGCTTCCACTATTCCCCACCAACAATCAACCATGACACCATCAACATTGACAGATTTTAATATTCTCAACTGCTTTATTATACTGTCTGGGTCAACCAACTCGCACTTCATGTTGACGATACCAAGCTGTCATTCCATCAAAGCCAATATAAAAATCAGAGAACAAATATTGTACAAATAAAAAATTTAAGTTCTAATGTTTAGATCTAACTCTGACAATAACAACCTAATAAGTAGAAACCTAATCCTAAATTCAGAAGGTAGGAGCAGACAGTGATGGAGAGTGCAGTGTAGCAGCATAACAGTCACTCTATAAAAGTTTTATTAAAACAACTCACAGGGAGCATCACATAAACCGGAACATAAGGGGTTCCCGCAAAATCACGCTCTGGCATTCTCTGAGCTGGAAGTATGTCAGTCACCTGCAATACAAGTACCACCCTATGTAACCAACAAATGAAGTCTGCTATAGCAAAACTAAGACAAAAAAAAAAGATGATGTCAGAAGCAACAGACTATAGAGGAAGAGAACTGTTCAGGTACCTCAAACAGTTATCATAAGAAAAATAACAAAATCAGTTCTTAAAAAATGGAAAGGTGTTATCCTCAGCATCATAATCCACATGCAAGAAGAAGACCACAACATATGACAATGAAAAGCCTGATATTTTATACAGCATTGTTACCACAGTCTTAGTCAAAGTGTAGGTTAGGTGCCAAAGAAACGAGGCAGCAGCGAGTTACTTGAAGACCCAGGCAGAGCCATAGGCTCTAGACTCTCTATGCCCAGTCCAAGCTTCATCTTTTTTTACAACAAACTGCTATGTTTCCCCAAGAACCTTACTAGAATGTGTGTAAACTCAGATATCATTTTTATTCGGGGTTTGTTTATTAATTAGACGAAAATGCCAACTCATCCATTGATGGTTCATAAAAAACTATGAGCTGAAGCAGTTTTAGGGGAAAGAAAGCATTTTCATTCTGTTTTACAGTATCAGATGATATCATGTTTTCAGTTTCTATGCTAGAAGTAGCACTTCTACATGATGTAGGATTTGTACTGGTTGTCAAAATTACTATTGTCATCAATGGAAGAGTTAAAGAATACTTTGCAGCAGGCTTCTAGTATAGACATTGTTATTAAAGGCATGTTGCTTAGTAATTCTAATTGCTGTACTGTTAATAACATGCAATAAAAGGCCAGACTATCAAAGTATCAAAATTCAAATCAGTACTATACTGGATCAAAATTATTATCCATATTCCTTTCAGGCCTACAACTTAATGAATCTTAAAAAATCTACTTCTGACATTCGGGTCATGGAATTAGACCCAGACGTTATAAAAAAAAATCTGAAACATATTAAACATTAGGTATCAACAGTTATCAAAATAATGAGAGAAAGAAACAACTCAAACTCTAGAAGGTCAAAGAGTTCAGTACCAAACTATTTGGCATCAGCCGTTAAGTTTGACATTGTTATGGTGTCAATCACTATCAAATAAATATGACCATCGGAAGCATTGTTAAGAGATTAGCATTTTCATCAACATCCTTACTGGTATCAGTGAATTTCTAAAAATCCGTATCAGTCACATTCGAGCAATTATATATATGTTAAAAAATACAAAAAAAAAAGAACGTTCAAATTTGTAGCATTAGATTATATAGAGTAGCGTAGCATCTTATCACCACTATGACCGAACCTCAGTTCAACATTACATTGAACATTGCAAGCACGACCAGATCACTGAAGACAACTACCTGCTTTCCGGCGACTCCGTCGGTGCAGCTGGCGGCGAGGGGCGAGCTCTCGACCATCCTCTCTCTGTGGCCTCCCATCATGACGGCCGTCCGGGGCCTGCCGTCGTAGGGGGCGGTGGAGGGCGTGAAGACGCCCTTCAGCGGGCGGTACTCCACGGAGCGGAGCCCACCACAGGGGGAGACTCCCCGCAGCGGCTGGATCTGAGCTGGCGCCACGGACGACGTCGCCGGTGGGGCCTGGAGAAGACGAGCGGAGACGAAGAAGCCCATTGGGACCCCCCTCGTTAGCTCAACAAACTCCAACTCACAAAAGACTACAGAAAATTAACTCGGCAGGAAATCGCAAATGGTTGTCCGAATTGAATCGAGAGGTTGCTCGCGAATCGAGATTTATTTTATGATTATTTTTTTTTTAAACCGGCAACATTGTTATCAGGTGGAACCAAAGAGAGAGTTTCTGCCAGGAGAGATCGCAGCCGTCCCATCCGTATAGCAGTAAATTTGGACGCCTTGCTTAGTAGATGATCTAAGCGTCGGATTCCAATAATTGGACGTTCAGGATCAGCTCGCAAATAGATCAAGACAACCCACGGCACGTCTAGCAAACGGCCGTTGCAACTTCCATGCGAAATAATAATAAAACAACTGTGGCATTTCAATACTATAGGTCCCAACGTAAAAAAAAACAAACATAACGCAACATAATCCAAAGAACACATGGCCAGAAGGGGAACGGAAACCAAAGGCTAGACCAATACATTAGATTAGAGCCAATCGAAGAAAAATATCGACGGGACGGGACGGGACGGGACGGGAATGGAGTCCATAATTTGGGAAACGTTTCGCAGCGAAATCCAACGGCAAGAAGTCCTTGATACGTTTCTTGTTCCCTTTCATCCATCAATTTTTCTCATTCGCCGAGGAAAATTAATAAAAGGAAAAAGAAAATCCCGAGAGAAAACCGAGAGGGCCAATGAGAGAAGGGCAACAGAAAATAGGAGAGAGAGAGAGAGAGAGAGAGAGATGGAAACCTGGGGAGAAGAGGAGGCGGAGGAGCGAGAGGGGAAGGTGGTGCCGTCGGGGAGCACCACCCAACCGGCTTCCCTTGCGAGGGCGGCGATGACCTCGTTGATGTCAGCCCGCGCCCGGAGGTTGTAGTTCCCGTGCCGCCGGAGCCCTGACAGGATCCTCGCAGTGATCGCCCGCCGGTGCCGCTCCCTAAGCTTCGTCCTTTCCTTCTCCTCCTTCGGCCGCGGCCGCCTCATCATCCCCCCTTGCATCATCCCCTCCCCCCCACCGCTGCCGCCGCCGATCCCCCCCGGTTGCTCGAAGTACCTGCCCCCCATCTCCTCCCCTGCCGGCGTCCCTGCCATCCCCATCACCGCTGCGCCGCCGCTGCCGCTTCCCCCTTCCTCCTCGTCGTCCTCCTCCTTCACCTCCATCTCCATCTCCTCCTCGTCCTCCTCCTCGCTGGTCCCTCCCAGCTTCTCCATCTCCTGAGCCATCCCCTTCGCGTGACCCCTTTTTTCCGGTACTACAGCCCTAGCCCTTTCTCCCACGCCTTTTACATTTCTAGGTACGTCCGTCCTTTCCAGAGTAATTCAGGTCGAAAAAGCTCCGATTCCCTTTCCTCCGATCGAAACCCAAGAGCGAAAGAAGGATTGAATCTTAAATGGACAAAAAGGGGGTACGAGTTGAGATCTCGCTCCTCTCCTCGAAAGGCCCCTCCTTTCCGGACCTCCGGCGAGGTTCCGAGGCGGTGCTCCGGCCTTCTCCGGCGATCCGGGCGGGCGGCAAGAGGGGACCCGGATCAGAGTGACTGCTGGCCCGGAAGCGACCCTCGGACGAGGTCCTGGGCGGAGATTGAGCAGGATGGGCGTCGCCGGGGAGTTCCTCCGCCGGCGGTCCGGCGGTGTCGATTGTGGGGCTAAGGGTCTCTAGGGTTTCGCTCGTGTGCGGCCGCGTGTTGGGGTTTATGTTTAGCACGCCTGGGGCGAGGGAGGAAGGGTGGGGATCCGACGGCCCAGAACGGGACACGTGCAGCACGTGCGGACGGCACGGATGGGTCGCGTTGGGCGTCATGGGGTGTTTGGTGACTTCCTCCTTCCCGGTGGGCCGGGGCACGCTTCCGTGATTCCAGTTCACGCCATTTTCTCGCCCCACCCTACTAACCGCGGCAGGGGTGGAAGGCGTGACTCCCTTGGGCTTCATAAATTTATTTATTTAATATAATTTTAAAAAAAAATTGGTACAACGGCTGATAAGCGCACCTCGCAGAATCAAGAGAAAGAAAATAATAAAGTAATGGAGGACCGACTTTATGTTTAGAAAACCTCTCAGAAGTGCTAGGCAGTGATCCAATCAGCGGTCTTGTTTATCTTTTCGATATACATGCATAGTTTAGAAGATGCTATAGTCTTTTGCCATCCAACGGTTATTGCAAAGTAGAGGATAAAAAAAAAAATTAGAAAAATCTACTGAGACTATGGACATTATTACTACTTTTATGGTAGTGTGGTCCTCTTCCGAAGATGGTGCGCGGTCGCTAAAATAATCAGCTCAACGCTCATGGGGCGGCAGGGAGTCCCAAAGTAAAGCTTCTTTGTTTATATAAAGCTAAGGATTTGAACGTTACCGGACTAGGGAAAATAAAATGAAGCAATAGGTTGATAGCTAGACTGGAGTGCAGAGAATGTTTCAAAAAGAGGGCAGAAAACTGAAAGAAGTCCCCACTGGCTATTTTCTAACATCAGGTTTAGTAAAGGAAATGTTTGTCTAAATCTACGTGCCGAGGATGTGAACAGGTGAATTACATCTTATTCCCAGCATGCGTTGAACTTTAATATGAACTGCTTGCTAGGGTATTAGATTCATTTTGACTTAGATTTGGAGGGTTGTTAGATAATTTATGATGCTCTTGAAAGAAAATAGGTTTTATACTAATTTATTTATGGAATGGAGGCAGACGTTGATAGGTTTCTAGATGATGCATTTCAAATGTTTGATAAATAATTAGACTAATGATGCATCCATTGATGGTGATGTACTTCATCCAAAGCTTATGCAAATGAATCATGTGAAGAATCTGATGCGAGAGAATTTTATTTGGGAAGAAATAAGTGATGGTGGACCATCGCGTGATGTCTAGGGAATTGGGGGGAAAAAAATAAAAAAAGAGTAATTGAAAAAATTCACGCACCCTTTTTTTTTCTTTTGCTTAGATTCTCCTCCGACTTGTCCCAGCCATGACACTTTTATGTTTTAAAGGACTCGTTGACGCAAACTGGTCTTCCATTTTTCGAAAGCAACAGGTCTTGCTTTTAAATTTTCGTTTTCCACATTGCAACCAAACCGGGGGTATGCCACATCATCTAGGGAATATTAGGAAAGTTAGCTAAATTTCGTTTTAGAAAATTATATATCATCATCAAGGCACAAAGATCTAAGCTTTGGAAGCATAGGATAAAAGGGAGACCATGTATTCAGGAACCATCGTCAGAAACTCATAAATTTATAGCCTGTACATAGTAGTATGCTATAGATTAATCCATAGACATGTATCATTTTGTCATTATGAAATCATGCTTTAGACACAAAAATGCAAATGAGGCAGCATCTATTTGGGCTTGATTTTGTATTGCATTGGATTGGTTTGCAGACGTCCCTACTGAAGATTTTTTACTTGACCTAAGTTTTGCCTAATATATTATAATTAAAATATATTATATTTACTCTAATTACTAAAAAATAAAATTAAAAATATTTATTTTTGGAGAGGGAGAGAGGGAGGGAGACCCACCTTGATTCCTATAATTATCAAAGCCGACAGTTTTATAGATGCACCGTCAAAGGGAATCCGGAAAATGGTGGGTGGAATATGGAGCTTATTCGCAGGGCATTTGGCGAGAATTTGGCTGAGAGGGTGTGAACAATCGTAGTATTGGGTAATCATACTCAGGACAGATTAACTGGGGGGCCATCGTATAGCAGCACGGTCAGGATGAGGGATCTTTACAACATATATCGTGGAGCGGCTTCGGCTAACCAAGATGGGGAATAGGTATGGAAAATTGGTGCTCATCCCAAAGTAGCCTTGTTTCAGTACTTAAGGGCGCAGTAAGTGTGGAGCTTGGCTAGTCAGAGTATGCTAGCGGTCAGAGCCGGCTCAATCCTTAGGCGACTGAGGCGGTCGTCTAAGGCTCCGGCCCAAAGAAGGCCCACCGCAAATAGAGCTATCTAAGGAATGGTAGGAGATTGGCCACGAAAAGGGTGGGCATCAAAGTTAATACCTACCTCATGCCTTCAAGACGTGAGAAGGGAAAATGTCGTCATCCCATCGCAGCTAGGAACAGAAGATTAAACACTAAATGAAGGGAAAGGCAATATCTTTTCTCTTCTTCCTTCGTTGTTATAAGGAAAGGCGAGTCCTTTCCTATTCCTTCTTCGTCGTTCTCTGTTGCTTCTCGCTCAAGCTTCTTATAGAAGCGTGACCAGAGCTGCCTTTAGGCATAACAACAAAAGACATCATCTCACTCCCACTATTGGCAGTGGCAGCAGCATGAGAAGAGGAGGGAAGAGTCAAGAGAGGAGAGAAGCCAACAAACGAAACCACATCGTATTACATGTGCTTGTCGCCCATGTGAATCGAAGAACAGAGGATAGAGAGAGCGTTCGGCAATGGAAAAGCGACACCCTTAATTTCTCTTTGTTATTGAAAAAATTTAAAGAGGAGAGAAAAGCAACACCCAAGATCCCGAGCAGCCTCAGGTTCGGCCTTACCTTTGTCCTCTCCAACTCCACTTCGCCGCCCGATGTCTTTCCCGGCTAGTACTTTGGCCTCTTCTCCAACTCTACCCCTCAGTCTCCAGCACTACTTTTCATTATCGAGTTCGACACCGCTTTTCGAGATTTGAGTTCATTTGTCTTGATTAAGTTTTATCATTTTTAACTCTTTTATATTTTGGTTTATTTGTAGTGATTGTCTTAATTGCTTTGTTTGATACTATTATTTTTAGATTCAAATGTCTAATAGAAAATATGAATGTGGGTATGAAAAATTCAAAAAGAAAAGAAAAATTGAAAAACTAATTCAATCTCAAAAAAATGCTCTAGAAAGATTTGTTGGATTTGTTGTTACAAACAAATAAAATAGTATATCAAGTTCAAATCAGAAATTAGTAACAAAACAAGCACCCAAAATAGAGTTAGAAGATGACATAAAAGAACAAAACAAAATGAGATTGACAACCAGATTTATAATAGTATTCAAACATCTACTGAAACAATCTCTAGTAAAGAACACAATGAGATATTTATTAATGGAAAGAGGTCTAATTAGATATTATGATCTTTATTTTTCTAGGAATGAAAACAATGGATACTTCTCTACGATACATTATATTCGAAGTTATCTAATGGTGAAAAACATGATAGAAGTGGTTAGTATATTCGAAGGATTTGGATAGGGTAATTGTTTTTGTTGTAAATTATTTTATTCAAAGCCTAGCACGAGTTACTTAATCAATGAAGGAACTAGGGATTGAAAAAAACTAGGTATTAAGCTCAAAAGTCATGAAACAACTAATGAACATATTATTAGCATGAATAAGTAGATTGATTTAGAAGTGAGATTATTGAAAAATAAGACAATTAACAAAAGTCTCTAAGAACAAATAAACCAAGAGAAGGATCATTGGAAAAAAGTACTATTGAGAATTATTTTTGTTGGGAAAAACCTTGCAAAAAATAATTTAGTATTTCAGAGAAAGAATGAAAAGATCTACTAATGCAATAACAAAATTTTTTTAAATCTTATTGAAATGATTGCAGAATTTGATCCAGTAATGCAAGAACATGTTCAACGCATTCAATATGGTGAAATTCACAATCATTATTTAGGTCATAACGTTCAAAATGAATTGATTCAAATATTAGCATATAAAATTAAAACTATAATAATTAAAAAGATTAAAAAAGTAAAATACTTTTTTATAGTACTTGATTGCACTCCTGATGCAAGCTATCAAGAATAAATGACCCTAGTTTTAATATGTGTAAATACTGTAACAAGTCCAGTAAAAGTAAAAGAATATTTTTTAGAATTTTTAGAAGTAGATGATACCTCACCTTTTTAGTGAACTTATAAATATAATAGAAAAATATAAATTTGAGGTTAATGATATAAGAGGACAAGAGTATGACAACATGTCTAATATGAAAGAAAAACATCAAGGTATACAAAAAAGATTATTGGATATAAATGCTAGAACATTTTACACACCATGTAGATGTCCTAACTTAAATTTAGTATTGTGTGATGTTGCTAACTCCTATCCTAAGGCTATATATTTTTTTAAGTGATACAATGAATTTATACTTTTTTTTTCTACGATTAGATGAAAAAATTTACAAGATAATGTATCCACATTGACTCTTAAATTCTTATCACAGACACGTTGGAAAAGTCATATCGAAAGCAATTAAATACTAAGCTCCTAAAATAAAAGATGCCTTTGTTCAATTAGCAGAAACTAAAAAATACCCTAAAACAAAGAGTGAAACCATATACTTAGCTACATATAAGATTGAGAATTTTGAATTTTTATTGGGCATGAATATTTGGTATGATATATTGTTTGTTGTTAACTCAGTTAGTAAGAACTTACAATATGAAGACATGCATATTGATGTTGTTATAAATCAATTAAAATATTTTCTTTCTTATTTGAAAAGTTATAAAAAAAAATGGATTCATATCTGCTTTGATTTTATCTAAAAAAATTGCAAATGAAATGGAAATAGAACCTACATTTCGTGAAAAACGTGTGATCTATAAAAGAAAATAATTTGATGAAAATAGTGATGATGAGATAGCAAGATCAGCTGAAGAATCTTTTAGAATTGATTATGCTACGGGGGAACTAAGCCGCCATGCTCCACGTGACCGGCACGCGCGCCCATGAAGACTACGGCTGTCCTTTGATCCAGCAATCCGACCCCGAGTCGGACATCTTCGGCTCCACAGCCCGACCTCGAGTCGGACATCTTCGGCTTCGCAGCCCGACCCCGAGTCGGCTGCCCCTTAATCTAGCAATCCGACCCCAAGTCGGATATCCTCAGCACCGCAGCCCGACCCCGAGTCGGCTGCCCCCTGATCCAGCACTCCGACCCCGAGTCGGAGATCTCTTGATAACGACAGGCTGCTTCCCAGAGGCACGCCGAGGCCTCCTGCTCCACTACTCCCTGCAACGGCTGTATCCGACGCAGTTCCACGATCTCCTGTATCAGCCGTACAAAGCGGAACTCCACTACGCCCTGTCATGGCCGTACCCAGCGCTGCTCCACGACGCCCTGTAACGGCCATGTCAGTGGCCACTCCATCGCGCCCCACGATGACAAACCCCCCTGAGAGACCCCCCAGCCAGGTATATATGCGGCTGGGGGGAGAAGGGGGGGTAAGCAATATCTTCCAGAGCACTCTCTTGCTTGCTATTATCATTTCTCCTCCTCCTCCAATCTCCTCTGACTTGATCGTCGGAGGGCCCCCACTACCCCAGTGGTGGTGCGAGGCTTGCTCGCAGGTTTCCCGGTGGAAGGTGGAGCGTAACCAACACCAACCAAGACAACTCAGACGGAACCCCGTCCACACCGCTGTGTCAATCGTTCTCGGTTTGGACCACCAGCAACAGTTGGCGCTAGAGGAAGGGCCTGATCTCAGAGCGATCGTAATGGCACGGCGAGGTGGTCGTGGAGCTTCCAATGCCTCCGGTCGCGGGGCCTCTCGCGCCTCCGGCCGGGAGGCCGCTGCGTCTCCAACACATTCTCAGCAACACTCAACCGTTCCACCCCCGATTCAGATGGTCGAAGCCGCTCAGTTCGACCAGTTAGCCCAGCAGGTCCGCACCCTCGCGGAGGCAGTGCAGAACCTGCAGGGTGTGATGTCTCGGGCGCCGCAGCGGGCCCAGGAGCCGCTGCTCCCTGAGCGCTCACCTGTCCTCCTTAACCCGCGCTCCTTCCTCTCCCATGGGGAGGAGCGCCGGCGCGAGGAAGATTCTCGAGCACGGTCCATTCTGCCGGGACCGTCCCATCGAAGCTGCGCGGGGTACAAGAGGCGGGCCCGGGCGCGTTCCCAGACCCCCCAGTCCTCAAGGAACCCGCGCCCCAGTCGGTCCCCCTCTCGGTGCTCCTTGTCTCCCACCCACCGGTCGCGCTCCCTGGACCGGCGGGTGGACGATCTCCACCGACAACTCCAGGTCCTGAAGGGCCACTCTAAAGATCCCTTCGCCGACTTGGAGATCTCCTCCCAACCGGCGCTTGCCTCGAGGATCCTGCGGACCCCAAATCCGCCGGAATTCAAAATGCCGGCGATCGAGCCCTATGACGGGGCGGCGGACCCACGGGATCACGTGGAGAGTTTCAGGACTCTTATGCTCCTCCATGGAGCATCAGATCCCCTCCTCTGCAAGGCCTTCCCGGCGACCCTCCGTGGCCCAGCCAGGGCGTGGTTCGCCGGCCTGGAGGCTGACTCTATCCAGTCCTTTGACCAGTTCACTCGCCTCTTCATCAGCCATTTCGCCGTCAGTAGCCGGCGGCGATTGGTTTCCGACTCCCTCTTTGATGTCCGGCAAAACGAGGGAGAAAGCCTGCGGGATTACCTTACCCGCTTCAACAAGGCTACATTGGAGGTCCGGAACCTGAGCCAGGAGGTGGCTCTCTCAGCCCTGAAGCGTGGCTTCCGGAAGGGCAGACTCACCTTCTCCCTGGACAAACGCCTGCCGCGGAGCTTCCAGGAGCTGTTGTCTCGGGCGAACCAGTATGCAGACGCCGAGGAGGCAGCCGCCCACCGGAACAAGGAGGCCGCCGAGGCCCCTCTAAAGCTCGGGAAGAAAAGGCGAAAAGAGGCACCCCAGAGGAGGAGCCCGACGCCTCAACATCGGCGCAGAAGCCCGTCACCGGCGAGGAACCACGGCGTCCCACGCCCTCGTTCTCCGCACCGACGCTTCAACCGGTACACCCCACTCCTGGCCCCCCGGGCCCAGATCCTTATGGAGGTCAAGGGGCGGGAGAACCTCCCGGTCCCGAGGCAGATGAAGAAAATCCCTGGGAGGAGGCCCTCTCGGGCGTACTGTGAGTACCACCGAGACCACGGCCACGATACCGAAGACTGCTTCCAGCTTCGGGACGAGATCGAGGCTCTCATCCGCCGAGGGCGTCTCGGTCGATATGTAAACGACCGACGTCCCCCCGCAGACCCGCGTCCGGCCGACCCGGCCCCTCAGGAGCCTCAGGAGCAGAATCGACCCGTCGCGGGCGTAATCCACACCATCACTGGGGGCTGCTCTCGGCCCGTGAGAAACGCAGGGGGCTCGGTGGAAGCATCAGGGGTGGCCGACGCGAAGAGGCAGCGGGTCGGAAATGTAATCACCTTTTGTGATGAGGATGTAAAGGGGGTTCAGACCCCCCATGATGATGCCATGGTGATCTCCCTCACTATGGCGAACTATGATGTAAGGCGTGTTCTTGTGGATAGTGGAAGCTCAGCTGATATTTTGTTTTACGAGGCCTTCCAAAAGATGAGCTTGTCCCGACAAGTGTTGCACAAAACATCCGCCCCCCTCATAGGATTCACTGGAGACGCTATCTCGGCCGAAGGTGTCATTGAGCTGCCTGTGACTGCGGGCGTTGCACCCGCAGAAGCCACGGTGCGGCTCGGGTTCTTGGTCGTCCGTGTTCCCTCGGCCTACAACGCTATCCTCGGACGACCCGGACTGAACGCCCTTCGCGCGGTAGTCTCTACATACCATTTGCTAATGCGGTTCCCCACGACGGCCGGGATTGGAGAGGTCCGAGGTGACCAACCGACCGCACGGCAATGTTTCCTAGCAACTCTCAAAGGGAAGAAGCCCGTGGAGGCCCTAAGCGTCGAGTCCCTTGACGCCAGAGACGAGGTGGCTTTGCGGCACGGGGAGCCGGCCGAGGGTGTGATCGAAGTTCCCCTTGAAGAGGGTCGCCCGGACCGTACGGTCCGGGTCGGTGCCAACCTCGACTCGGAAGCTCGGCTCAGGTTAGTGGAATTCCTCCGAGCCAATGCTGATGTATTTGCCTGGTCGGCGGCCGATGTACCCGGGATCGACCCGGAGGTCATTTCTCACGCCCTCAACGTCGACCCAACCCACCGACCAGTAAAGCAGAAGAAGAGACACTGTGCCCCGGATCGGATCCGGGTGGTCGACCAGGAGGTAGACAAACTCTTGGATGCAGGCTTCATAAGGGAGGTGAGCTACCCCGAGTGGCTGGCAAACGTCGTACTTGTCCGGAAGGCGAGCGGGAAGTGGAGGATGTGCGTCGACTACACCGACCTGAACAAGGCGTGCCCCAAGGATAGCTTTCCGCTTCCACGGATAGACCAACTGGTCGACGCGACTTCCGGTTATCAGCTGCTGTCTTTCATGGACGCCTTCTCCGGCTACAACCAAATAATGATGGCTCCACAGGACGAGGAGAAAACTGCCTTTATAACAGACCGGGGGCTGTACTGTTACAAGGTAATGCCCTTTGGTCTGAAGAATGCTGGCGCCACTTACCAGCGCCTCGTCAACAAAATCTTCAAAGGGCAAATCGGCCGGAACATGGAGGTGTACGTGGACGATATGCTGGTGAAGAGCCGCCATGCCGACCAGCACATCGCGGATCTGGAGGAGACTTTTGCCACCCTGCGGAAGTTTCGCATGAAGCTGAACCCAGCGAAGTGCGCCTTTGGCGCTTCGGCCGGGAGGTTCCTCGGTTTCATTGTCAACCAGCAGGGGATCGAAGCCAACCCTGACAAAATCAAGGCCATCCAAGATATGTCCCCTCCGACCAAAGTGAAGGAGGTTCAGGAGCTCGCTGGAAGGGTCGCCGCGCTCGGACGATTTGTGGCAAAATCGGCCGAACGCTGCCAACCGTTCTTCAAGGTGTTGAAGCGTCCGAAAGACTTCCTTTGGACGGCCGAATGTCAAGTGGCATTCGACCAACTCAAGGAGTACTTGGCGTCTCCTCCCCTGCTGTCCAAGCCGCAAGAGGGGGAGATGCTCTACCTCTATCTGGCGGTCTCCCCAACCGCAGTCAGCGCAGTACTGGTTCGGGAAGAGGCAAAGCTCCAGAAGCCTGTGTACTACATCAGCCGGGTCCTACGGGATGCCGAGACGCGGTATGCGAAGGCGGAAAAGATCGCCTTCGCGCTGCTCACTGCGGCCAGGAGGCTTCGCCCCTATTTCCAGGCTCATCCTGTCACCCTCTTGACCGATCAACCACTGCGGCAGATCCTCAACAATCCTGAGAATGCGGGACGGCTGGTGAAGTGGGCAGTAGAACTTGGTGAGTTCGACATCCGCTACCAGCCCCGACCCGCCATCAAGGCCCAGGTGCTCGCGGACTTCCTCGCTGAGTGCACTGTGCAGGAGGCGGAACCTAGGCCGCCGGAAACACCCAGCCTCGACCTCCCAATCTGGACGCTTCACATTGATGGGTCGTCGAACCCCGAAGGTGGAGGGGCCGGGCTGGTCCTTACCAGTCCCGATGGAGTGATAGCCGAGTATGCCTTGAGGTTCGGATTTCCAGTGACCAACAACGAGGCGGAATACGAGGCCCTAGTCACAGGACTCAAACTCACCAAGGAGCTCGGCATCCGGCGTTTGAAGGTCTTCACCGACTCCCAGCTGGTGGTCGGGCAGGTCCGAGGGGAGTTCGAGGCTCGGAGCCCGACCATGCAGAGCTATGTCTGGAAGGTGCAAGCACTCATTCTCGACCTCGGCAGTGTTGACATTCAGCAGGTCCCGAGAAGCAAAAATGCCAGGGCCGACAGGCTGTCCCGCTTGTTGGGCGCAGACGCGCACAACTTGTCGAGGGCGATCTACCTGGAGACCCTGGATGCCCCGAGCATCGGCGAGGCCGGAGCGGTGATGGCGATTGATCCGGAGCCATCTTGGATGGACCCGCTCGTCGCCTACCTCGCCGAAGGAATCCTCCCAGAGGACGAAGATCAAGCTCGGCGACTCGTCATGAAGTCCGCCCACTACGTACTCTATGAAGGGAGGCTGTATCGGACCTCGTTCACCGCCCCCCTCTTAAGGTGCCTCCGCCCCTCGGAAGCGGCCTACGCCCTCAGCGAAGTCCACGAAGGCATCTGCGGATCGCACCTGGGGGCTAGGTCCTTGGCGCATAAGATCATGAGGCAAGGCTATTATTGGCCTACCTTGTTGGAGGACTCAAAGGATCATGTGCGGAAATGCGACGCCTGCCAGCGCCACGCCAACGTCCAGAGAGTCCCTTCTGTCCCCTTGGCGCCAATCACTGCACCCTGGCCCTTCGCCCAGTGGGGAATGGATATCCTCGGACCATTCCCCGTCGCTTCAGCTCAGCGGAAATTTTTGATTGTTGCAATCGACTACTTCACCAAGTGGGTGGAGGCAGAGCCGCTGGCCACTATCACGGAGGTGCAAGTCCGGAAGTTCGTGAAGAAGAACATCATTGTCCGATTTGGGGTATCTCGGGTCCTCATCTCGGATAATGGGCGACAGTTCGACAACAAGCATTTCCGTGACTTCTGCGAGGAGTTCGGGATCGAGCATCGGTTCACATCTGTGTCGCATCCCCAAACCAACGGCGAGGCCGAGGTCACAAATCGGACAATCCTCCAAGGAATCAAAGCGCGAATCGGTCGGACGGGGCAAGCTTGGGTCGAAGAACTCGAGAATGTCCTTTGGGCGTATCGGACCACGCATCGGACCCCTACCGGGGAGACGCCTTTCAGCCTAACCTATGGCACGGAAGCCGTTGTCCCCGTGGAGCTCGGACTCCCCTCACCTCGGGTGGCCGCGCACCGACCCGAGGCCAATTCGGAACAACTCCGAGGGTACCTGGATCTCTTGGAAGAAGCGAGGGAAATGGCGCAGGTTCGGATGGCGATGTATCAGCGGAGGGTGGCCCGATATTACAACTCCAAGGTCCGACCGAAGCTTTTCAGAATCGGAGATCTGGTGCTAAGGCGAGCTAAAGCATCTCGACCTGCGGAAGGTGGGAAGCTAGCGCCAAATTGGGAAGGCCCATATAAGGTTCGCTGGGTAAACCGACCTGGCTCCTACCAGCTGGAGGCCCTAGATGGTCGAGAAATTCTAAGGAGCTGGAATTCCGCTAACCTGCGGATGTATTACCAGTAGAACGACGATGCCAGGAAGACAGTTCAAAAATGTATAACGCTTTGCATTTCAATAATTTCTGGTTACAACGGCATGCTCGTGTGATTACAAGGAATTCCCAGGGGGAAATTAGGGGGTAAAGAAAGTAAAGAAGAGGTGGAGACTCCGAGGAGCTGAAGATCTGGGATCCCGAAACCTCCATCTGAAGCGGTTGCAATCCCGTCGGAAGTGGGTGCTTCCAACCGGAGGCGCCATCGGCGTCTCACGAAAGAGACGAAGAGCCGGCGCGGATGAAGAAGAAGTGGACGAAGGAGAAGTCCACACTGCCTCCAACCGGAGGCGCCATCCACGCCCCACGAAGAGGATGAGGAGCCGCCGCCGACGAAGCTCCCGCTGCCTCCAGAGGAACGCCACCTCCAAGGGATATTCCGGTCCTCCCCAGTGTTAGGGGAGAGAAGGAATACGAGGGGGAAGAGCATATGGAGGCGCGGTCCCGGATCAGGCGTCTGGTGCAGAGCTCAATCGGGAGGCTGAACTTCAAGGAGGGGAGATGTGATCCCGGATGAAACGCCTAGAGCGGAGTTCCGCCGGGGAGACCCTCCTTGCTGATCCCAGATGAAACGGCTAGTTGGCTGAAGTCGCGAGGGGCGCGCCTCCCGTTCCTTCGGCAGGAGTCTCTCAGCCATGCGCCAGAGAGAAGGTCCACGATCCATGGCAACTTGAACAGCTCCGGCTTGGCAGGCTCCATCGCACCTGCACCTATATTTATAGCCAAACTGCTGCCCCCCGGTCGTTCCGATACGGGTGGCTCCAATAAATGCGGGCGCATTGAATCCGGAGCCGATCCGGCTCTTAAGGCGTATCTTCCCGCGATTTCCTAAGCGTCATTCTCCTTAATCGCATTTTTTGTGCAGGACACTCCGGGTGCCCTGTACCCCTAGGTCCACGTATCTCCGCCCGCGCCCAAGCCGCATCCGCCTCGAAGAACGCGCGCATCGCGGCCGCTTAACTGACACTCCTCGCAAGCAGCAACTGGCGATCCGATTTCCCAGGTAACCCCTCAATTAGCATTTAATGCCCATCTGGTGTTCCCCAGGTGACGCTTGGAGAGGAGGAGAAACACGATCGCAGCTGGCCACGGAGAAATCCCGTCGGGCGGCAAGCGACAGGCGCACGACCAGCGAGCGGAATTTCTCGAGGCTCGGCCCTCGGATGCCAGGCTAACCCGATGATCAACCCCGGAGCAGACTAGCCTGAAGCCCCGACCGGTCGCCTCGGCTTGCGCCAGCCTTGGCCGACCAACGAGCGGAATCTCCCGAGGCACGGCCCTCGGATGCCAGGCTAACCCGATGATCATCCCGGGAGCAGACTAGCCTGAAGCCCCGACCGGTCGCCTCGGCTTGCGCCAGCCTTGGCCGACCAACGAGCGGAATTTCCTGAGGCCTGACAACCCTCGGATGCCAGGCTAACCCGATGATCATCCCGGGAGCAGACTAGCCTGAAGCCCCGACCGGTCGCCTCGGCTTGCGCCAGCCTTGGCCGACCAACGAGCGGAATTTTCTGAGGCCTGACAACCCTCGGATGCCAGGCTAACCCGATGATCAACCCGGGAGCAGACTAGCCTGAAGCCCCGACCGGTCGCCTCGGCTTGCGCCAGCCTTGGCCGACCAACGAGCGGAATCTCCCGAGGCTCGGCCCTCGGATGCCAGGCTAACTCGATGATCATCCCGGGAGCAGACTAGCCTGAAGCCCCGACCGGTCGCCTCGGCTTGCGCCAGCCTTGGCCGACCAACGAGCGGAATTTCCTGAGGCCTGACAACCCTCGGATGCCAGGCTAACCCGATGATCAACCCGGGAGCAGACTAGCCTGAAGCCCCGACCGGTCGCCTCGGCTTGCGCCAGCCTTGGCCGACCAACAAGCGGAATTTCCTGAGGCCTGACAACCCTCGGATGCCAGGCTAACCCGATGATCAACCCGGGAGCAGACTAGCCTGAAGCCCCGACCGGTCGCCTCGGCTTGCGCCAGCCTTGGCCGACCAACGAGCGGAATCTCCCGAGGCTCGGCCCTCGGATGCCAGGCTAACCCGATGATCATCCCGGGAGCAGACTAGCCTGAAGCCCCGACCGGTCGCCTCGGCTTGCGCCAGCCTTGGCCGACCAACGAGCGGAATCTCCCGAGGCTCGGTCCTCGGATGCCAGGCTAACCCGATGATCATCCCGGGAGCAGACTAGCCTGAAGCCCCGACCGGTCGCCTCGGCTTGCGCCAGCCTTGGCCGACCAACGAGCGGAATTTCCTGAGGCCTGACAACCCTCGGATGCCTGGCTTAGTACCGGAAGAATTTCCTGAGGCCTAACCCTCGGATGCCAGGCTAACCCGATGATCAACCCGGGAGCAGACTAGCCTGAAGCCCCGACCGGTCGCCTCGGCTTGCGCCAGCCTTGGCCGACCAACGAGCGGAATCTCCCGAGGCACGGCCCTCGGATGCCAGGCTAACCCGATGATCATCCCGGGAGCAGACTAGCCTGAAGCCCCGACCGGTCGCCTCGGCTTGCGCCAGCCTTGGCCGACCAACGAGCGGAATCTCCCGAGGCACGGCCCTCGGATGCCAGGCTAACCCGATGATCATCCCGGGAGCAGACTAGCCTGAAGCCCCGACCGGTCGCCTCGGCTTGCGCCAGCCTTGGCCGACCAACGAGCGGAATTTCCTGAGGCCTGACAACCCTCGGATGCCAGGCTAACCCGATGATCAACCCGGGAGCAGACTAGCCTGAAGCCCCGACCGGTCGCCTCGGCTTGCGCCAGCCTTGGCCGACCAACGAGCGGAATCTCCCGAGGCTCGGCCCTCGGATGCCAGGCTAACCCGATGATCATCCCGGGAGCAGACTAGCCTGAAGCCCCGACCGGTCGCCTCGGCTTGCGCCAGCCTTGGCCGACCAACGAGCGGAATCTCCCGAGGCTCGGCCCTCGGATGCCAGGCTAACCCGATGACCATCCCGGGACCAGACTAGCCTGAAGCCCCGACCGGTCGCCTCGGCTTGCGCCAGCCTTGGCCGACCGACGAGCGAAAGAATTTCCTGAGGCCTAACCCTCGGATGCCTGGCTTAGCGCCGGAAGAATTTCCTGAGGCCTAACCCTCGGATGCCTGGCTTGGTGCCGAAAGAATTTCCTGAGGCCTAACCCTCGGATGCCTGGCTTGGTGCCGGAAGAATTTCCTGAGGCCTAACCCTCGGATGCCTGGCTTAGCGCCGGAAGAATTTTCTGAGGCCTAACCCTCGAATGCCTGGCTTCGTGCCGGAAGAATTTCCTGAGGCCTAACCCTCGGATGCCTGGCTTAGCGCCGGAAGAATTTCCTGAGGCCTAACCCTCGGATGCCTGGCTTAGCGCCGGAAGAATTTCCTGAGGCCTAACCCTCGGATGCCTGGCTTAGCGCCGGAAGAATTTCCTGAGGCCTAACCCTCGGATGCCTGGCTTAGCGCCGGAAGAATTTCCTGAGGCCTAACCCTCGGATGCCTGGCTTAGTGCCGGAAGAATTTCCTGAGGCCTAACCCTCGGATGCCTGGCTTAGCGCCGGAAGAATTTCCTGAGGCCTAACCCTCGGATGCCTGGCTTAGGGCCGGAAGAACTTCGAGAGTCAGGAGTCGACAAGACGCCGCCAAGAGTTAAAAAGAAAAAAAAGAGGAGGACGAAAGCGAGATGAAGAAACATTCGACTTGTATTAATTTTCATTGTTTCAGGGCCAAGGCCCATACAATTTGGCAAAATGCCGACATACAAAAAAAGAGGACAACGAAAGGTACAAGAGGTCAGCTTGGAGGAACCCCCGGGTCGGGAGTGTCGGGCTCGTCCGCAGGGGGTAGGGAGGCGGTAGGAGAATCAGCAGGCGATGGCGCCGGAGAGGAGTCGAGAAGGGAAATCCCACTCAGGTCAACTTCGGGGTACTTAGCCGACACCCTTGCCAGGCCCTCCTCGAAGCCTAAGATGAAGGATTCGGACCCCGCGTCCGACGCGTCACGGACGAACTCGTCAGACTGACGATAGGCCCGTACCGCCTCCGACATATCACGGGGGAACTCGGCGGACTGACGATAAGCCTGTACCGCCTGGCGCCCGATCTCCGCACTCTTCTCGGCCAGCGCCGCCTCTGCTCGCTCCGTAATCTGAGCCTTAGCCTCCAAGACCTTCGCCACAATCCGGTCTTCAGCCTCGGAGGAGACCCTCAGCAGATTAGCCTGAGCCTCCTCACGCTCCGCCTCGGCAGCAGTGCGAGCGGCCTCAGCTTCCTCCAAGCGCGAACGGAGCTCTTGGTCGTTCGCGCGGGACCTCTCCAAGGCTGACTCCAATTCGCCCAGTTTGGCTTCAAGAGACCGGGTTCGGTTGCGGGCGCTGTCGGCAGACCGCTGAGCCTTCTCCCACCTCTCTCGATAGTCCGCGACCTTCCGGGACTGCTTTTCAGCTCGTTCCTCCGCCTTCTTAACCCTGCTTTCGAGGCCCGAGGCGGCTTTGAGTTGCTCCCGAGCTTCCAACAGTTGCTTCTCGAGGGCGGCGAAGCCGAGTGCCCGCTCTTCGGCCTCCCGGAGCCTCGCCTCGAGGTCCCCGGTCGTCCTGCCCGCCACGGCCTGGCCTCCCTCTTCCACTGCTTTCAGTCGGTCCTCGGCCTTCGCCAGAAGCCCCGCCTGTTCCTTGTAGCACTCCTCTAGACGGATCATGTACTGGGCGAGCTAAGAGATAGGAAAAGTGAGGGCGTCAGGCGGAGAACAACAGAGCTAATAAATGGTGAAAAGCGGCCAGAAGAACACTCACCGACATGAGACAGACGCAGCTGGCAGCCCCGACGTCAGAGACCCCCAACTCCCGGACCCGCCGACGGTCCTTCTCCAGCAGCACTGTTTCGATGAGGCTTCGGGCGCCATCGGTAGTGAAGGCCGACCCCGATTTCTCCCCGGAGCCGGATGGTGGTTCTGCAGCCTTACCCTTATCCATCGCCTGGGGAAGAGTCCTGCTGATTGTGCTCGGGGCGAGGGTCACTCCAGGAATTGATAGGGCCCCGCTCGGCCGGGGCCTCGGCGCGTCCCTCCTTGAATCATCAGGAGCCGGCTGAGTCGAAGGCCGGGCCGGGGACCGATCATGTCCGACCCGTCCGTCTTGAGCGGGCTCGGATGATACCTCCGGAATAGCGGCAGTCTCACCACCGGAGGGCTGATACAGCGTCAGCTGCCGGTCCGTGCCCACGGCGTCTCCCTGATCGGTGGGCCCGGACTCGTCGGTCGGCGTCGGAGGCACCTCCTTGCGGGACTTCTTCGCCGGCGGGGCCCCGATCGGAGGAGCTCGTTTCCTCCTCCGGACCGCATCCAGTAGGGACGACCTACCAACAGTCGGTCCCTTGTCCGACCGCATGACGTCGTCAATCTCTGCAACAAGAACGAGATGGTCGAGGGCTGAGAAACCGAAGGAAAGAACGAGACGAAAGAGGAGAAAAGAGTCAAAAAAAAAGAAATGGTGGCGGGCTCACGGTCGGTGGGGACCGAGCTCAGACCGACATTCACCAAGGTATCCTCGGAAATAAGGCGGGCCACCGGGGGGAGCTGGCCCTCGGCAACCAACCCCTTCAAGGCGGCCAAGCCATCGGATTCCTCCCTCGACAGTCTCGATAGGCCGATCGGGGACTTCATCGGCGTCTCCCAGGTCGCCCTGATTTCCCAAGAGGGATCTACATCGATGAAGAAGAAACGCTCCTTCCAGCCGTGAATGGAGGAAGGAGCCTCTTTGACGAGGCCGCACCCTCGCCGCGCCGCAAAGCACCACCACCCTTTGTCCTGGGGGTGGCCACTCAGGCTGTAGAACTCCCAAAAAACATTCAGAGTGGCGGGAATCTCGTGCATGCGGCAGAGAACCTGGAAGACCGTCAGGGCACGCCACGAGTTCGGCACCAGTTGCGTCGGCGCAACTCTTAAACCCCGGAGTACCTGCACGACTAAGTCCGAAGGGGGAAAGCGGAACCCGGCCTGGAGAATGCCCTCATTGATGGCGATCTTCCCTGGAGGAGGATGGGACATCCTCTCCTCAGGCCCCGGGAGCGTAACGTTGCAGGCCTCGGGAAGGTGGTACCGAGCCACGAGTTTGTCTAAGTCCTCGGCGACCAGCTCCGACTTAATGCGGTCTGCTCTCACTTCGCCCATTCCTAATGGCCAATAAACCTACGGTCAGGACAGGGACAAGAAGGGGGGAAAGACCGGGACGACTGGGGTACACTAGTACAAAAGGAGAAAGTATGGAGAGCCCTAAGTAGAAGAATGGGGTAACTCACCGGAGGAGAAGGAAGAACGACTCCGAGAGCGTCAAAGGAGAAGCAAGCGAACAGTCCGACGGCAACAACGGCAGCGCAAAGGGGAAACTCGAAAATATCTGTGAAGAGGAAGACGGACGGGGGAGGGCCCCCGGTTAAATAGGCGGAAAGGCGGGTGATGCCTCGATGACGCCAGAGGACGTCTGGCCGCCGAAGGGTCGCTCGCGCCCCAAAGGCGAATCGACACCATTAAGGAAGGATGTCCGCCGAAATCCTCAGACTGCCAGGTCAGCAACAACCACCATACGCCATAAAGAAGGCGGGAAGCTCGAAGCGCGCGCGCCTCTCCGAGGGATGGCGGCAATCTTGAAGCATCACTCCCTTCACCCGTTCCCCTTCTGGTTCCAGGCTCGGAAGTGGGGGGCTACTGTTACGGGGGAACTAAGCCGCCATGCTCCACGTGACCGGCACGCGCGCCCATGAAGACTACGGCTGTCCTTTGATCCAGCAATCCGACCCCGAGTCGGACATCTTCGGCTCCACAGCCCGACCTCGAGTCGGACATCTTCGGCTTCGCAGCCCGACCCCGAGTCGGCTGCCCCTTAATCTAGCAATCCGACCCCAAGTCGGATATCCTCAGCACCGCAGCCCGACCCCGAGTCGGCTGCCCCCTGATCCAGCACTCCGACCCCGAGTCGGAGATCTCTTGATAACGACAGGCTGCTTCCCAGAGGCACGCCGAGGCCTCCTGCTCCACTACTCCCTGCAACGGCTGTATCCGACGCAGTTCCACGATCTCCTGTATCAGCCGTACAAAGCGGAACTCCACTACGCCCTGTCATGGCCGTACCCAGCGCTGCTCCACGACGCCCTGTAACGGCCATGTCAGTGGCCACTCCATCGCGCCCCACGATGACAAACCCCCCTGAGAGACCCCCCAGCCAGGTATATATGCGGCTGGGGGGAGAAGGGGGGGTAAGCAATATCTTCCAGAGCACTCTCTTGCTTGCTATTATCATTTCTCCTCCTCCTCCAATCTCCTCTGACTTGATCGTCGGAGGGCCCCCACTACCCCAGTGGTGGTGCGAGGCTTGCTCGCAGGTTTCCCGGTGGAAGGTGGAGCGTAACCAACACCAACCAAGACAACTCAGACGGAACCCCGTCCACACCGCTGTGTCAATCGTTCTCGGTTTGGACCACCAGCAACAGATTACTTTTTATATATAGTAGATCAAGCTATTTCTTCAATTCAAAATAGGTTTGAACAATTCACCATATATGAAGATGTTTTTGATTTTTTTTTTAATTTTAGAAAGTTAAAATCTTTGAATAAAGAGGATTTGAAAAAGTGTTGTCTTAACCTTAAAACAATTTTTAAAGCATAGTGAATATTTTGATATTGCTGGTCTTGATCTATTTTCAAAGTTAAAAGTTTTGAAAGAAGTTTTATAAATAGGAATTAGTACCACTATTGATATTTTAAGTTTTATTAAAATATATATTCTTTTCCAAATACATGCATTGCTTATAGAATATCGTTAATAATATTTGTAATAGTTACTTCTGCTGAAAGAAGTTTTTCAAAATTAAAGTTAATAAAATCTTATTTACGGTCAACTATGTCGCAAAAAAGATTAAATAGATTAGCTATATTATCCATTGAAAATAGTATTTTAATAAATCTTGAGTACAAAAATTTGATCAGTAATTTTGCATCTTAAAAAGCTAGATGAATTATTTTTAAATATTTTTTTATAGTATTTTGTACTTATTAAAAAATTTTCATCATTTTTTTTTAAAAATAAGGCCCCCCTTAGTGAGTTCACCTTAGGTCCCCAGATGCATTGAGCTGCCCTTGCTAGCGGTTTTCTCAACCTTGCCCATGGAGGATTTTTTGAATTGCATAAGGGCTAATGGGCGGAGGCCGGAGACGGCTGAGCAGGGTATCAGAATGGTGTGCATTGCCTACTATATCTGGTTAGCCATAAATGCAACTATTTTTGAGAATAGCATCCAAACACCCAGGATGGTGTTGATGCGAGCCACCATGCAAGCAACCAAGGTTTGGAATCTGACTCCATTGGAGGGTACTTGATAGCTAGAAAAATTTGGGGTCCCCATAGTGCAGGCAGTACGACTTCCACAAGCATGTTTATCCCTTAGGAAGTCCCGTCCTTAGTTACCTCAAGATTAACTTTGATGGCAGTGCAAAGGATCGAGGTACAAGAAAAGGAGCGGCTTTTGTCATTAGGGGACCAAACTCCGATTTCATCAATGCAGGAAGCTGCTGCCCCTACGACGTCTCGGACACTAAGGTGGAGTTGAAGGGTGCCTGGGAGGGCTAGAGATTTGCCACGACAATACTTCGGGTAAACTGAGTTATTCTAGAGGGGGACTCTTCCACTATTATTAGGTGGATAACTATACAGATGGCGCACAGAGAAACCCACCCTCTCCTTGGAGATATATAGAGGATGATTATAAGTTTTGATAGTTTCCAGATGGTCTATGTTTACCGAGAGGTGAATAGTGCAGCTGACTAAGTAGCTTTATTTGTTGCGGTCACATGGAAAACTTTGGATGTATTCATACTAGATTAGTATGAGTCGTCTATTCCAACAAAAAAAAAAGGAACCTTTGATTGTTAAGGAGAACAACCATTGGGCAAATCCCAATTTTACTATTATCAACTAATTTTATTTTCCTAAAAGCTTTATCTACTTTTTAGAAAAATCCACTATATTTATAAAAAAAATTATATTTAATGTTGTTATGTTTGTTGTTATCTCTATTACTACAAAGAAATGGTATATCTTAGATTTCCGTTTCTTCATAATAATAAATGGGTAAGACTATCATGGCCCCTCTTATCTGAATCTATAAATTTATCTCAGCTGATTTATGCCTATTGATAATGGATGCATATATACTACAGGCCAATATATATATAAAAGTATTTCTCTTCATATAAGGGCATGGCACATATTCTATAGGTCAGTACATATACAAAATTATTTCTCTTAATACAAAGGTATTGCTATAGTGGTCCAATAAAGTTTGAGAAGTTCTCTCTCTCTCTCTTTCTCTTTTTATCAAAGATGCATCTAGTTAAATGCTTGAATGAATTACTCCCATATTTGATTCAAACTTTGAATATGGCAACTCCACTAAAGTTCAACTATATATATAATATTATTCCCAGATTAGAAGGCTTTGAAGCCGCCTCATACTTTGATGCTATATCTTGTACATAGCATGTTTGCCAACTTCTCCCCCTAAAATGTTGATATAATCTCTTGGCTTTTGCACATGCATCTCAAGCCATCAGAGAAAAAATATTTTATTCTAGAATTTTATTAAAATATAAAATTTCCAATTTTCTCTTTACTTAGAATTCTCACTTATCCAAAATTTTTAAATTAAAACTACCGTTCTATAACTAAAAGATTCATGAATAAAAATAACATTATAAATTAATATTATTGTTTTAAAAATAAAAATGTTACCTATATTTTAAATACTTGGCATTTGCTCTTCATTGTATTCTCATTTATATTTTTTTTAAAAAAATTCCTTATTTGTATATGTGCAAAACTCTAACATACTAATATGGATAATGCATGTATATTTAATTTATATAAATGACTTATAAAATTGCTTTTTGTATGTGCATGACAGAACGTAATGGTTAGTAAAATTCAAAAAAAACTAGTTTCTGCAAAAAAAATAAAAGATAAAAAAACAGTTTATCTTACAAAAATAAAAAATAAAATATATATTTGTTTATGCTGACGCTTTATATAATACGCATATGAGTACAATCAACAAAGTCAGAAAAATAGAAGCTACCGAAGAAAGTAAGGAATATTCGCTTGATTCTCCTAAAAAATCTACCATTGATGCTGTACTATTCGTCTTTTGATAAATATGGATGGTTTGAAAGGAGCCACAATCTTCAACAATTCTTCAAAAGTTGTAGAGCAAAAATTATTCATCCGTTGCCGTGCGCAGACCGTGGATCCCTTAATTACAATAGCCGAATCTCTCGTTCAAAGTGAATGGGTCCGGTTAAGCAAATTCTGCTTGCAAAATCTCCTTCTAAGGGCTTCATCGGCAAGGGCATGACAATTAGTTATGAACCAATAACCAGGCAGCAAGAACCATGGCATAAATCAAAGAGCTTGGTGTCTCTCTTTATATTGTCGTGCCCATCTTCCAAGTGCGCGTCTCTCTGGAATCCTCTGCTGCATGGAAGGAGAGGGAGCAGTTGAAGCAGCGGAAGATGTTCCCGCGGCGAATGGAGAGGAACCGACTCGACCCTCCGCCGAATCCGTCGTCCAGGGGAACCCCCTCCCCGGGACGCCTCAAAACCTCGGGGATCCTTCGGATCCCAAACCCCCTTTAGACCGCAACGAGATCTTTAGGGCCCTGGAAGTCGTGGAGAGGGACTCCACGGCCATCGCCGAGAGCTTCGCTTCTCTCTTCTCCTCCCTCCACTTGGCTTTATCCGAGGTTCGTTCTCGTAGGAGCCATCAATTATAGTTTATTACGTTCGCTTGATCGAGTTTTACCGTTACTTATTTGATTCTGGAGATCAAATTGAAAACAAGAATGGTATTGCTTTCTATTTGGAGTTGTGTTCTTGGTTTTCGTCCAAAATTTCTTAAATTGAAAACAAATTTCTGAATTCGAGGATTATCGCGACGCTGGGGTTGTATGGATGCGGAAGCTGGGACGTTTTGAAACGGAAAAGAAGGATCTAAAGAAGCCTAGCGTCATAAAGATAAGGCTAATTTGAAAACCAAACCGGGACAGAAAAGAATGAGCCTTTAAGAGTGTTTTAGTTTTAGTAACCTTTTTCATCTTGTTTTATACCTTTTTCTTGCAAATCGAGATTTTATAATTGGATTGTGGTGCTAAATAGAAGGCTGCTGAAATCCCAAAGGGGACTGCCAAGGCAAGACCACCCAAATTCCTGAGGAAAGCCACATGAAGAAATCATTATAGTACTTCTATAATGGTTTCTGGCTCAAAGTTCTTTAACTTACTATATTGAAAGAACTATATAAAAAATATGTAGATTTTATATCCTTGCACTAGTTGGAAATTGAAATCAGCAAGCAAAATTATATGTTGCATGCATCAGATTAGCGTTTCATCAACTTAGATTTGTTTAAACATATTGTCATCTTGTTCTTCTTATTGTATTACTTTATTGGATATTGTGATTCACTTTCTCTTTCTATGTTTTCTAGTCTGTATGAATAACAATTGAGTATCTGTATGTGTGGACCAGTTTGGTTTTGTGCCACCTAAACTGATAGATGCTTGCCACCAGAACTGAATCTGACTTGACAAAACTTACCACATGGTGATAGCTTCAATGACTTAATTAAACCTCTACCAAATATGGTGATGTTTAAAAGTTATTGAGTGAGCATCGAGAAAAATTATTCATCAGCCGGGAAATCCATTCATGCATGTGTTCCATGTGATGGAGGACCTTGTTACTTTGTGTCTTTAAGTTTTGTGATTGATATCCATCTTTTCGGTTAAATTTGGATATCAAACACAAAATAATGGTTAAGGACCATAGTTCATGGTTTAATGATACATATATGCATGAAACCACAAGAAAGTTGTACAATGTATTTAAATCTATTTGTACATGACAACATGCAAACATGGAGGTGGTAGAGGAAAGTCTCCAAATGAACTAAGCCTCTTTTTAGAGATCTTTATGATAAAGAATTCTTGCCTTATTGAAGAGTGATGACTAAGCAATGGATTGAATGTTAAGGCACTATCACAAAAATGAGTTGCTTCTGGGACCACAAAAGGGGAGCACTATTAATGATGCACTGCATGAAGAAGATGAAGTTATGCAGATTTTTTTGGATGACGAAGAGAACCCTAGAAGCTTTGTTGAAATCAGTATAGGTTAGAATGTTGTTCTAATAGATGCCATGAATATGAATAAGAAACTCCATAGTTTTTTCTTTTATTATTTCTTATCATAGTATTCATTACCAAAAATTGTTTTGTGACTTAATAACATACTGTGCAGGTCACTAGTACTTCAGTTGAGAACATGCAGTGCTTCAGTGAAGTTGTTGGCCGCTTGCAAGAGTCTGGTAAACTATGATATGCAAATACGCCTGATTATGCTAAGATTGAATAATTTTAGCAAATGATTTGATGAAGACATTATAACTTATAAAATAAATGACTGATTCTATATATCCGCTTATGAGTGTAGTAGTTCCTTGCACTTTCTTCGGTATTAACTTAAAAAATCTTTATTTCTATTTTGTATGGTGTATTTATGTAACTGTGATCTCTTTCTTGCATTTCAGTATATGAGAAATATTTGGATGTTCCCTATCTATTAGAAGTTAAAAAAACATGAGAAATCCTGAGTAAAAGGGCAGCTACACAGCAATTACATACTGATTGTGAACATACTATCAAAACGACTTTGATCAAATACTAATGCAACTTTGATTAAATACCGATGTCAAAAATTACTGCAGCCAACCCACCCTCTAAGGGACAAGTTTGACTTCCATTCTTATTATTTTCTAGACCAAACTTAGTAAGAAATCTTCTGGCCAATATTGATTTACTAAAAAGCTAATACCCATGTTAAAATCAATATTCATGTAGTTTGACCCATATTTTGCAACTGGCTATCTACCTTACATTTACTGCCCACTTTTTGTATTTGGAATTGGAATGGAGATTGGTGGTTGTGGTCAATTATTATAAAATATGATAGAAATTGTGTTACTTTGGTTAAGTAGAATACTCCGTATTATCTTTTGATTTGTTAATGAGAAATTGCCCAGTGATTGGAAAAGAAGTGTTGTGGTACTAAGTTATCATGCTAAAGATCTCATAACTGCAGTTGCCATCATAGTTTGAAGTCCGTGAACCTCATCATGAAGTCGTCAAAGATAATCATTGACCAAATGTTGAGAAAATGGACAAGGGTTGTCTAGAACTAATCTTGCGTTTTCTCTAGAATATTCAAACATTATTTTTCTTAACTTGGAGAGAACATGTTAAGGTATTATTAGAAATTAAGGATTCTTGTGAATTCAATAAGGACATGCCTCAGAAGGAAATAATTTCAGAGGTAGCCTCATCAAGAATAATGGGTTTACCTTTTCGAAAAAAAAAGAATGATTAGTTCATAACTCAGGTGATCCTATCGAAGAGGTTGAATTTGAACTTGTATCTCATTCCTGTTCATATGTTTAAATGTTTGCAATGTTTGGGTAGAGCTCCATGTTGCATATTATTTGCAAATGATACTGTTTATAATGTGAGATGAATGGTGGTCGATGCTTATATTAGAGACATGGAGGAAAGTTTGAGAGGATGAGGATAGAGTATACCTTGATCTAGATATATGCATATTAAGTTTTTGTTTGTGAATATTAATGATACTAATTCCCTGGTTAAAATTGGTGGCGATACTAAATCTAATAACAATTCTTGCCGAAGAAAGTCAATTAGATGAAAACAATATTGAGCAATTCAAAAATGATGAGGATGAAGTTGAGATTACCTTGGAATGCTGAACATGTAATGTATATAGTGAAAAACTGAAAATATAATATTAAAGCCATAATTTGGCTTCTATAGTTACTTGATGCAAATTCACCTTATGCCAAATATTAGTGTGTGAAGTGGGGAGAGCTATGGTTCTGATTATATTTGGATGAAGCATGTTAGGAAAATTTTGTTGAATTGCTATTCTATGAATAAAAAAAATTTAATTTCTTTTGAGAAGACTCTTGATATTTTGTCTTTGGAAGGGCAAAAGGGATGATATTTAAACTATTTGAGCATATAGCTGTTAACAGTTAGTGTTATGAGTAAGAGCAAAGCTTGAAAGTGTTTGAAAATGATAATTGGAGTGAGTGACCGGGGTACATGTACCATGGAGGCATGAAGGATTTTGTTTCTCGCTCTCCACAATATCCTTCCTACTCTTCACTGACATCGAAATGCTAAGGAACAAAACCCATGATGTGTCTATGTGTTACAAAGCAAATCAATTGGAAAATGAACCATATACCAGAAGAAGGTTTGAAGAGTGATAATTATTACTGATATCACAACCATTGATTTCTTAAAGGTTAGCCAGATTGCTCCAAATGCATAACAATAGCATATTATAATAATGTTAGAGGCTTCTTTATTGGTAACACCTAAGAATAAAATACTTCAACATTTAAAGCATCTACTCTAAGTTAAATAATTGTATAGAAAAGAAACATTAATACACCTTTAGATTTCCTTCTCTTAAAAAAAGAAAAAAGATGTTCGCTTCATTTCAAATAATTAACTTGAAATAGACTCTAGTTTACTATCATTTGTATAGACACTAAATGGATGAATCAACATAAAGACTTCTTAACTATCAAATCCATTAAACTACATTTTGCAACCACATAGTGTTGGTAATGACTATGGTTAAATTGTGCCACCTGAGCCACCCTTAGCTTGGGCTGAGCCTTATGAATTTTTAAAGTGCAAAACCCTCCTGATTTTATCCAATACCATTTTTCATTTTTTTTTTCTTGGGGGAGATTGAAGTGGTGTGTGAGCTACATGAAAGGGAGACAATGAGCACCGGTACCGGTTGGAACCGGTACCGAACCGGAGACATTCTCGTCTGCGGCCCCGTGCGCGCACGGACATAAAAAAAACTAAAACAGAAAAAAACAACGCGTCCGCGCGTGTCCGCGGACACGCGCGGACGCGTTAAGTGCCACAGAGCGGCATTAATGCCCCTCTGTGGCATTAAATGGCCTACGCGGGTTGGCAGCTCGCGTAGGCATGCTGCCCCGCGCGGGGAATCGCGCGCGGGCGCGGTTTCGGAGCGGGGATCGCGTGCGGGCGATCGGTTCAGCCTGTACCGAACTGGTGCCAACCCGTTTGGGTCGGAACCATTTTTATACGCTGTGCCGTACTGGGGCACGTCGGCACCAGTTCGGTACAGGCTGAACCGACCGGTCGGTTCAGCATATCCTGGTGGGGACACAGAGTATTGGGGGCTGGCATTGGCTTTTGGTGCAGGAACTAGGATAATAGGGAGAGGAATGAGAATAAGTGGGTAAAAATAGGTTAAGGTTTCATTGAATATTAAGCCTGATGTACATTGTTGATTGATCTATAAAAAAAAGAAGATATACATTGCTGACTCATTCTATAATAGTTTATTCTTTTGTGGTAAAGTGGTTAATTAACATGATGTCAGAGCTAGGTATGTTTGAGGTAATGAGTTCAAATCACCTCCAAGCCAGTTATTGATTTAACCCAGCTACCATCCTACTCTCATTTTAGTCTCAATGTGCAAGACCTGGGCTACTCATGAGGGGGCTGGGGTGGTTAATAAGCCTGATGTACAATGTTGACTCATTTCTGAATGGCTTAAGCTTTTGGGATAGAGTGGTTAGTTAACACTAAGGCCCAACCTAATGAGTTTCGAGCCGGCTTGGCCCATTGCTAGGTATGGCTGCCCATTGTATCAACTTTTTTTTTTTTTGGCATTTATATCCTTGGCCCTATGTTTGAATGACTTTTTTCTTTGGTAAGAATGGACATTCAAGAAAAACCTGACCAACATGCCTTATTCCTTCAAATTTAGTTCAGTTCACCTTCATGGATCCTACCTTGCCACTCCTATCAAAGACGCAGTTGAAAACAAAAAGTTTTGACATCCCTTTCTTTCTTCAATGAAGAAAATAATGTTGAATCAAGTAATACTTGATTTAAGTAAATTATTGCATCTGACAAAATACCACTTTTAACAGTATGTTTTCATTATTGTCTAGCTTTCGGTCATGAAAAATTGGATGCCATTTAAATAATTTCTTCTAGATAATGTTTTGCTGAAAACCCCATATGAGCACCGCTTACACTTTCTGCTTTAATTTTGCAGCTCTTGATGCAGCAAGCAAGGGAAACCGATACATAAATTCATTCCTGAGGTTCATGTTTGTTTACGACCAATTGATTTTCTGGTTAATTTATCCATGATTGCTTTTTGATTAAAGCAACCGCACTAATCCTGCACTTTTTAAGACTTCATAACATGTCCCGTATTATTGATTGGGAAGGGTAACTGTATGAAGAACTCAAGATTTTGTCAACTCCTTATGATATGATTCATTTAACAAATGTTAGCTGACAGAAATCAACTCTCAATGACATTCAAACATTTTGAAAATGCCATTTTCTCTCTCACACACACGCTCTCTCTCTCTCTCTCTCTCTCTCTCTCTCTCTCTCTCTCTCTCTCTCTCTCTCTCTCTCTCTCTCGAAAAGTATAACCTTTCTTCTTAGGTTTTTTGGCATAATCAGGTTACTTTTCTGTAGTAAATAATTCTCATCGATCTGCTGCAATTATTATTACAAAAGTTTGCTGAAATTCTTTATATCGTTTACCACAGATTGAATGAAGAACTGAAGAGCCTGGAAACTCTTTCTATGCAACTGTATCCTTTTATTTCTCTCTGAGTTACTATCCAGGAAATAAACACTTTGGGATGTAGAGAGCTAATGACAAATGCTCATTATGTTAATGCAGATTAATATGAAAATGTGGAAGAAGCTATGTAATGATAATGTGTTGTACTACCTGCACTTTCACATCCCATTCATTGTTGACATTTGAATTAACATAGTTTTGTTAATAAATAATAAGGGTCTTCATTCACCTTTGCAGTAACCATCAGTCTGTTTTTTTTGACTGATAAGATGTTGAATGGATATATAACTGCAGATATAGCTAATTATGACTGCAAATAGCAACCAGAATGCCATTCAATTGACAAGTGGATGAACTTAAGTAACCACTCCTGATTGTAAAGCTTGGGAGCTTATAACTTGCAAGTTTAGCGAATGATTTCACTTTAAACTTAGCCCATGCCTTGGACCGTTTCTATCTGATAATGTGCTTATTTGTCAAACTCCTTCAAAGATTTGAGTCTGTTCTGAAACTTAAGACCATGTAAGGAACACTGCATATTCACTTCTTCTGTGGGAAGAATTTATGCCATTTTTCATGTTTAGAAAATAATTCTCCAAATGATAATAAAAAGAAAATTATTCTTTCAGTTGCTGGTAGATATGTCCATATATCTAAGTGATGTATATGTTATGTAGATTATTTTGTGGACTTTTGATGCATGCATACATGTTGATAAACCTTGATTAAATGTATAATGCATATTATGATGTTAGTAGTTTCCTGTATTGACCCTAAATATGAGTTGACCCGTGGTCTGATTATGTAAAATCATGTCAATCACCTTATGGTCTCCCAGATAACTTCTGATGTATCCATCGAATTGGTCCTTGCTAGTCAAATGAAATGGTAAATAGTTGCTTTTTGAGCTAATAAATGGTGAACGATCCAATCGAACCTTAAAAGTTGCAAGTGAGATATGAATTAATTGAATATTTTTGGCAATAAGCTTTTATGGTTTAAGCTGGATTGAGTCTCAAATTAGTAAATCCCTCACCATTTCTGTAATTTTTATCATACTCTTGCTTTAGCCATATCACTTCAACTATCCATGGTTTTAATTTGATAATCTTTCATATTTTGTGTAAGTTTAATTTTTCATCAAGGGATTTACATTCTGGCAAGTGGCCAATGGTGTTAATAATAAATTCATTATTATTCAGTCTTGGTTAATTTGGATCCTCTCGAAGTTCTGCTGCGCTGAGGTCTTTGTCCATGATCAAGATGACTATTCCCAATTGATGGTTTCTGGAACCTCTCAGTCTTCTTAATTATGCTTTTTAATGATCATCATTAGCGGTCTGGAGCAATGCTTCAGAATCTTGTTTGATCATCTAGGTCACCATTTTTTCCCCCAAGCACCGAGTCCCTTTTTCCCTTGCTATTCAGGCTCATTTTGTCTGTGCTATGATATATTATTTTCTAGATTGTTATGATGCTTTCAGTAAAAGTGGTTCTTAAACTGTTACATGTCACCTAGTAATATAACAGGATTTAGTTTTAATATTTATAAACTTTTAACCTTGCTTTGTACCTGGGCCTGCAAATGGACCAGGTTGGGGCTGGGTCAGGCATGACCTGAATATGAGCTGATTTAATTGTGTCGTGGATGTTATACCCATACTCGACCTATTTATTGACCTGGACATGTTGGGTCCATGAGAAATCTCTAAGACATGATGACCTAACTCAATCTAGGAATTTGTAGTACTCTAATCTTGTTGTTCTCTCTCTTTCTCTCTCTCTGTCTTATTTGTCTGTCAATCTGTTTGTTTAATCTGTCTACCTACCCACCTATCTATCTCTCTCTCCATCGAGCCTTAATACTTCTATGCGTGACATTGAAGGTTTCCTTGTAGTCTCACTGTCACAGTCATCCATTAGTGCTACAAACTTAGGAGTGAAATAAAGTATAATAGGCATCGAGGGATATTCTTTAAGCACAACCAGTTGCTTCCAACTTACTCCCCTCCTCAATCCTAAACTACTTCCAGTAGGGATGGTATAGATGGCTAGGTGGCTAGGCTGGGTGCGTGATGCAATCAAAAATAGTGAGAGTTGGATTTAGAAGAAGTCAAGGTAGGCATAGGCATAATGGGCTGGTTGAAAGACAATCTTGTGAATGTTGAGACAACCAGATCAGGTTGCTTTAAGAGATGGATCAGGGGGAACAGTGGAGAAGGTGTGTTTAAGGAAAGATGACTGAAGAGATGTTCAAGATGGTTGAGCTGGTTGGCATGGGTGATCTAATAGAGAGGATGGTGAGAGTAGCAAAAGTGAGAGAGAAGAAGAAACCTAATAAGAATTTGACCATTATTAAGCAACTCTTTTTATGACAATCTTGTGTTTTCATGATAGGGAAGAAAATAATAACTGCACACCACTTAGCTGGATTATTCTAGTGGTCCAGTGAGAGGTAGTTTAAGTAAAAGCCATAAGGTTGAGGGGTTTGTAAAGTTTTTAGTAAAATCAGGCAAATCTCTCTATCAATATCTCACTTAACCTTGTAAACTTAGTGAATTGATTTAAATATTTCTTACATAATATATGAGATGGACTGTGCTCCTTTTGAAAGGAAAAGGACAAGGTATCTATTCCTCTCAAGTCCAAAGTTAATAATCAGGTATTCAAATTGAAGATCCACACCATTGATCATGATTTATATCACTAAAAATATTTAGAAACCAAAAATCATGTTTTTGGTGGTCTCTAACCTATTATATTTAGACTTGAGAGTAATGGGTTCCCTCACCTCGTGAGGAGCAAAATCCATCTCTCTATCTCTATACATATATGTAAAAAGAGAGAAATATGGATTAGAATTTGGTTGGCTACATCTCTGGTCAGATTTGGTCAATCCTGATTAGATGATGGGGCTCGACACTGATGATTCGAGCATTTCGATATCATCTACTGTGTCTCAATTGTTTGCACAATAAATCAGATGATTTTGAGACTCCTAACCTATACATCAATTTCACAAAAGAAGAATAATTTAAATAGCATAAAATAATGCATATTTTTTGACCCTTGATGCATGGGCTATGGGAATAACGTGATTTTTAGTGTAGTAGGTCATATTCAGTGGCTTGGGTGATCGGTTTTTGGTCCCCATCATCCAATGTAACTTGAAATCTAGTTGACCGGATTCTTGTCCACCCCCTCTCTCTATATATATGTATTTGGGGGCGACTTAAAATGCTTTGGAGTACATTTGACCCCAAATGTTTTTCATTGAAAATAAATGGTGGACCTCGCAAAATAAGAAACCACCTCATTGATAATGATCTACAACATCTAATTTGGATAAAAAAAAGCCGTGCAGCTTTTTAAGTCTATTACCCATGCATCAATGGGTAAAGTTGGATAACTTTAATGGTATGATACCATGTTTTAGTTTTATCTACAGTCTAGAAGTATCCAAATCAACTGAAATTTGATCTATGTTTTGATCGTGATCAATGGTTTTGATTTGCAAATTATATAGCCTATGGCACACTTTTGCTCACTAGCTACATTCCTCTCTTACATGTTGTGATTGCTTGATGCATAGGCAAGAGATCCAAAGCAATTACTTTTTTGGTCTCTTAAGTTTTTGATACACTGTAGATTATGATCAATGGTGCGGTTTTTCATTTTAAGAGGTTCATCATTGGTTTTAGTGGGAAGTTTTCGAGGCTAAATGCATCAAAAACCATTTTATTTGTATATTATTCTAGCAGTATTTTGTCAACTATTCAAACAATCTGGTCAATTTCTTAATACATGTGAAAGAAAGATATTGAGGAAGAATGTGGATTCTCTGGACCTAGCTGTGCACCGGTTGCTTCGTCTTCCATGACCATTGGACATCCCCAGCTGGCACTTTCAAGGTTAATCCTAAAGGCTTGTATCTCTTTTATATTTGATAAAGTATAATTATATACTTTTGTAGGTTATTTAGTGCATAATATTTCATTTAAGGAATGGTCAGGCACGATTGGTTTTTATCTTTTAAAGTTGCATAAAAAACCTGTTTGGTTGAAATCTTTTTGTGCCTTGAATTCAGATCATCAAATGTTTTCTATTTCTTTACCCTCATCATGTTTCATTTTCCTCTCAATGCAGATGAGTGTGTTCGCTGCAGGAGGCGAGAAAGAGGTTCTGATTGAATATCGACGAGGATTCAGGCAATAGAAACCCATGGCAGCGGCTGGTGACATATAGAACCAATAGCAATACAAAGTTCAGGTAGCAAAACTCATGGAGAGAGTTGGAAGTCTGTTACATACTAACCTCTGCGCAGAAGCTTTAGTGTTCCAAAATCATTAAATGGGTTAAGCAGTTTTGTAGGAGATTAGTCATTCTGTTGTTTATTTATTCTTCCTTGGTAAGTTTGTGCAAACATAGGAAGGTTTTTCATGACTAGTTGTATTGGATAATTTAAACAAGAAGTTATCAGTAAGAGATGAAAGTTAACAAAATGGAGTAAAATCTGTTGTGTTCCTGCTAATCTAAATTTAAAATCTTTATTTGAAAGATTTTAACTGCGTAAATTGCCAATGAGTTGCTGCCTTCAATCTTGGATCGTTCCTGCAGGATTATTCACCAGCTGGCTTCTGGAACCATTGAGCACGCTGTAGTTCTGCAGAAATGGCTCTGTATCTGGAGCTGTATCTTGGAACGTGTTGGTACTATATATAATGAATTTTGTTCAAAGCTATATATATTATGAAAGGACATGCATGCTAAGGTTCTATAACATCTACCAGGAAGCAAGTTGAGGGAAAGCAATAGAAGCATGCTGTTTGGGATTGTGGAATTTCAAGTTTTAAGCAGCTCATGGGATTCTGAATCTCGAGAATAGCTTCTATGTGACATATTATGTCTGCAGATGATTTGATGCTATGTGGGCAAGCCTCAGTAATGGAAGCCTGCAATCGTAAGGAGGCAATCAAACTCTATTACATTGCATGGTTTCTGGGCAAAAAATAAAGGGTTTTTTGCATGAATACCCTTCTAAATATAGGATTTGTGTGAATATCTTTCCAAAATTGATATTTATATGTATACCCTCATAAAATATTTATTTTGCTATTCTATCCTTTTTTTATTCTTATTTTTGCATATGTACCAATATCATCTAACGCCGTTAAAAAATTAATAGTTTTAAATTAAAATGATTAAAATATTCTTAATGGATAGGGGTGCAAATATAAATTTTTATAAGGATATACAAGTAAATAGAAACTTTACCACGCTTTTGAATAAAAAATTAGACAAATCTAATTAGTCATATTATAATTATGAGGTGCCGCGGGGGAGGGGGGGGGGGAGAGTAAGAATAATAACGTAATTTTAAATTTTTTATTTTATTTTTAATTAATATAAATATGATTTTTTAACACCGTTAAAACAACTGTTATATTAGGGGTATCTGTATAATAATAGAGTTTTACGAAGGTATATATACAAATATTAATTTGAAAGGGTATTCATGCAAAATTTGAATTTGATATGTAGAAGGGCGTCCATGCAAAAAACCCAAAAATAAATTATTCAGTTCTCTTGGGATGGAAGGCTCATACTTGGCCACATTCTGGGAGGTCGGTGCTCATAAAATATGCACCGAGTTCTACTCCTATCTATTTAATGTCTACTGTCAAATTCCCAAATTCACTTTTCTCTAAAAATTCACAATCATCAAGGCTTCTTGTGGGGGTATCATGACGGTAAGAAGTGTATATTCTTTAAATCATACAATTGTCTTTACAAAACCTATGGGCTTGGGTGGTTTGGGCATCAGGAACCGAGAGCCTGTGAATGATGCGTTATTGATTCAATTGGGGTGGCTCATTCTCAACACAAATGCGCCATGGTGAAGAAGCTAAATACTTGCCGCCCCAAATTGGGTTATCGTCCACAATAACACGAAGCCTACAAAAAAAAAAAAAAAAAAACATCATATAAAAATTTATCTCATAAATTACAATAATAAAAGTGGTCGAAAGTTTTTCTATTTATCAAACAAAGAAATGCAGATACAGAGCATCTAAATCCAGCATTTACATATTCAAAGCTTATACTTTTCTGCTCCTAGTAATCTTATTTATCTAATTTCTAGCATTTAAATATTCAGTAAGTAACTATGCACCATCTTACCTGATCAAGCATCGTTGTAACCCATGATAGGACTATTTTTGTAATCCGTTGGTAGTGGCCATTTTAGTTGGATGCTAGCTCCGATAAGCCTATATTTCTAGGAGCAGTCATAGCTATTTTAGGGCTCTTAAAATATTTATATTTTTCATAAATCATATAGAACTAAATGGCTTGATAAAAATTTACATTACACAATCGGGCAAATATGTCAGTTTTAAAATAATATGAAATTCTTTATGATCATACTTTATACATAACCATGGTTCATTGCTTGAGAATTGAACTCAGATGGCGATTGAATGAATCGAGAAAAAGCGCAGGGACTTCCTTTGGAGGGGAGAAAAGAATTGTAATGGAGGTCGCTTCCTAATGATTTGCGAAAAGGTCCGTAGACGAAAACAACAACATCTCAAAACCTTGATGAGAACTGGTAAAATGCTAGTGGAGACTCTACAACGAGTAATCAAAACCTTGACGAGGACTGGTTTAAACTATCTACTACACCAAGAAGCTTCCGAGCCAACCGAAACCAAGAAACATCAAATTGGCTTCTGCTGCATGGAAGGGTATTATAAAAGTAAATCCTCTTTTCAATCAAAGCATGGTCTTTAGGGTCGGAAATGGAAAGCAGGTTTTCTTTTGGCTCGATCATTGGATCGGTTCAGCACCACTAAAAGAGATTTTCTCAAACTTGCTCGAATTTGTACGGAAATCGAATATATTGGCCGCAGAAGCCATCTCATCTCAAAACATTCGGAGCCTGTTCAGAGAAGCTCTACACTCAAGAGGAGAACAGTCACTTCAATTGTTACTCTCTCAGCTACAAGAGTTAAGATGGAATGGAAATGGAACATACAGAAGACCTTAACAGTTAGAAACTACTATACCTTCTTACAAATGGTGGAGTAGGGTCCAACTTTGCTCAGGTTATCTGGAAATTAAGTCCCTCTAGGGGAAAAATCAAAAAATTTTGCATGGCTTTTTCTTTTTTTTTTTTCTTTTTTTTTTTTTGCTAGAGGCATAGCTTCTTTTTACTGTTGCATGGCTTCTTTTCAACAGTAGATTCTTAACAGCAGGTAATCTAAAGAAAAGGACCCACTCCACGGAATGGACGAGGAAACAAGTAGTCACTTGTTTCTCAAATGCGGCCTATTGTTCGGCATTTGGAAAAAAAATTTCTCAAAAAACGGAGCTCATCTACCTCCCAAATAGAATTGATGACATATGGTTTCTCTGGAGAAGTCATCGGCCGAAGAAGAACAACAAAAGGGCTTGGGCCTGCTTGGTAACTGCTGTTTTTTTGGATGATTTGGAGAGAGCGCAACAAAAGAACAACAAAATCCACATATTTATGGAGACTAATAAATAAAATAAGAAACTAAGAATGAGAAGAAGAAGAAAAATAAAGAGGAGGAGGATGTTAGGTCCCACCCAGAGAAGAAGAAGAAGATGACGAATGGAAGAGAGAGAGAAATTTTTATTCCCGGCTCTGCTTTGGGTTAGAGCATCCTAGGCAAAGCAGCCAACAACTCTCTTATTAGGGGGCGTTTGGTAACCCCAACAGGATCACCACGTAAGATCCCCGGTGATCCGAATGTTGGGGTGATTTGATCTCCGGTGATCTAAGATCAACGTGTTTGGTAGACCATGGTTGATTAAAAATCTCCAGATATCCATGAGTAATTTGTTTGATATGGTATGGGGATCCAAGATCAGTGACCACATAATACCACAAATACCCTTGATAAATCTTACATGGATTTTTTTATGTATTTTTAATTCTCATGAATTAAAAATGTAAGTCAATATACTAATTCATATAATAACTCCATAATTTTGTCACATATTCTACTTTTAGTAGTCCTTATTATATATTTATTAATCATATAAAATAGATTATAATAAAATATTAATATATTTATCAATATATTAATTATTAATATATTCTATAAAAATATATTTATTACTCCTATAAATTATTAATCTTCTAGAAATATGTTATTTTTCATTATAAAATTAATATTTTTATTTATACTTATAACAGATTTTTTTAATACTAATAATTATTTTGATTAGAAAAGTAAGGTAAATAGAAGTAATATAGTAATATATTAAATATTTTCATTATATAAATATAAAAAATAATAATATATTTTTACTAGAATTTAAAATTATCTTTCAATAATAATGGAATAATAATATGATTAGTAATATATTATAATATAATATATATCATTAATATAATATATAATATCAACATAATATATATATATATAGACATAATATATTGATGGTATATTGATATATCAATTTTTTTTGCTAATTTGAAGGATATTTTTGTCTTTAAATTTTAATTCAGGATCATTGCCCTATGATAATTTTTAATTTTCGATCTCAAGGACGGATATCCCATCATCGAGTTAGGGGATGATTCGAAAAGTAGAGATGATTTAAAATCACCGCTATGCAGGACGATCACCTTATACCAAACCCTGCCTTAGGGTGGGAGCAACCCAGGGCAAGAATAAAATAAGGAAACACCAAACTTCTCTCTACACTCCCCAAACCCAAGTAGAGACCCAGGCCATCACTTATCCCTCCTTGCCATCACTCATCAACTCCCGCGTCCCATCCGTTGCTTCGGAATCCTTCTCTTCCCCTCGAACCACGTCCACGTCCACGTCCACGTCCCAATACTTCCCTCGAACCAAGGGGATTTGGTCTCCGAACCCGTTGTGACCTGGTGGGTTTAGTGAGCTTATCAGAGGAGAAGCCGGGAAGGAAGAGAGGGAAGAGGAGAAGGGAGATGGTCCAGCGGCGGCCGGGCCTTGGTGGTCGACGGCCAGCTGTCGACAGCAGGCGGCGGCCGGCGAGGAGGGGAAAACCGAGAGCATCCTCGGTTTTGGTCCGGAACAGGGGAAGGAGGCTCGGTTCTGGGTTGGAACAGAGGAATAGGGGCGGTGGTCTAGAGGGAAGAAGGGGCTTCGGCGGCGGCGCTTGGCCGAGGCGGCACCCCGGCCACCGGAGAAAAGGAAGGAGGAGGAGGAGGAGAGGTGCTCGGTGGAGCTCAGAGGTGGGTGGATCGTTGAGAGATGGAAGATTTCTAGAGGGTTTTCCGAAGGGGATAATCTCGGGAGTGAGGGGATAAACTTGGGGTCGTTGCTCCGCCGCGATTCTCGCGGCGGATAGGCTCGACCGGTTTTTTTTATGGGCCTCACAGAAGGATTACAGTTGTGATCCTATTGGGACTCCTGGTTTTTTTTATGCCTTACCGTAAGCTTTTTAAGGAGAAAACGGCTTCTAGTCTCCTCTTTCTACTAGGATCCGAACTAGATATTCTTTTCCAGCCCTCTCTACAACTCTTCTTCTATAAAATCCCCCGCAGGACTCACAGGTCGGTCCCGAACTTCTTCTCTCTCGCTTTCCTCCAAGGTAGCAAAGGGTGATTCCACCTATGGCTCCCAAGTCTTCTCCGCTCAAGGCCGTCTCCTTTCTCTTTTTGGTGCTATTCTTTTGGACTTCAGCTGGTCTCGAGGAGAGGGAAGGGTGCTACATCAAGGCCATATATAGCTTGGGAGACTCCATTGCCGACACTGGCAACCTCCTTCGAGAGGGTGTGGGCGGGGCTTTTGCACCCATCGCACACCTTCCATACGGCGAGACCACTTTTCACAGGCCCACCGGGCGTTGCTCCGACGGACTTCTCATGATAGACTACCTCGGTAATATTTCCTTGCCATAGTTATATGCTATAGCTTTTTTTTATATTTCTATCGTTTTCAGCATGCATGCATTGCACTCTTCCTTGCATGATGCATAGCTTTTAGTTTTCTATGGGGTTCGATGGTTTCTGCATGCGTGCCATTGCTTAATTTGCAGATGGTATAAATTCATCAGTATGTACAGAGACGTGGAATATGTGTATATCAATTAAATATTAAAAAGAAAAAAATAAATAATACAGGATGCATGAAAGATTCGAGACGGTTTCATATAAGCTTTTTAAATAATTGTGCTCATCTTTGTGCTGTTGAAAGGGCTGCATGGTTTACCATGGGACGCACATCCGTATGCCAAACTGCAACATCCATAGGTTTGTTGTACGTTTTGGGAAGTGACAACATGAACAGAGACAGATATGCATCTCGGTTAGGATGGTGGACTTTTCTTAAACATTTTTAAAACTTGAGGGTTTATAATATCTTGATTCTTATGTATTAGTAGCTGCATAAGCACTGGGCCTTAATTCTTATGCTTTCTTTTTTCAGCTTCGTCCCTCAATCTTCCTTTTGTCAATCCTTATTTGGACAAGGAGGCTAATTTCAACCATGGAGTCAATTTTGCTGTAGCTGGGGCCACTGCACTTGACCATTCCTTTTTCAAGGAAAGGGGCATTTTGATGCCTTATACTAATAGTTCTTTGAATGTTCAGCTTGATTGGTTGAAGACCCATCTTGATTCTGTTTGCTCATCAGAAACAGGTCCTCTTATAATTTGTTAATCTTTGGCTCTGACTTTCTTTATTCCTTTTAACAAGTAATGCATTTTATGAATAAGATTCTAATGCAACCATCTCATTCTCTTAATTAATTTTTATGTATTGTTTCGATGAATCTATAGATTGTACTGAAAAGCTTAATCATGCTCTGTTTTTGGTGGGAGAGATTGGAGGCAATGACTATAATTACGCTTTCTTTGGAGGAAAATCCATCACAGAGGTGATAAGTTATGTTCCACATGTTGTGCAAAGCATAATAAATGCTTCCAAGGTAAGGTCTCTTTTCTTCTATAGGAGACCAGTATCTTCATAACTTCTCTCATGCTCTCTTCCTAACAAAGAAACAGTGCTATGTTATATCATCCTCTTTTGCACAACTTTCTCAGAAGTATTTCGAATACTAGTTAAGATACTCTCATATATAATGGACAAAAAAGATATGGATCAAATTAAATTGGAAATATGAAGATGATAAGACTAATGTCCAAGCATGTAAAAACAATAATAAGATTTTACTTGGTTAGAACTATTATAGTTGGAGCATTAGATGATGATGCCTCATGTTCACATATGTACTTGTTTAGATCACAGTTTTAAATAATTATAAAAATCGATAAGATAATAACAAATATAAATTAATTACGTCACTAATATGTCTTCAGCATGCATTGCTTGTAATGCCTAGTCGAGTAATGATGCACGATCTAAGATAATGTCATGAAATTTACTCAAAAAAAAAAAAATAACGATATCAAAATGCATGAGAAATATCGATTAGTCCTGTTTGATGCAAATAATTAATTGAATGGTTATGCAATCATGTCTTCGTTATAGTATGTGCTAACATTATATTTGTGCTGAATATATTTTAGGAAGTGATAGATATGGGAGCTGTTCAACTAGTTATTCCTGGGAATTTTCCAATTGGATGTTTTCCAAGCTACTTAACAGCATCGCGTTCATCAGATCCAGATGCTTATGACGACAGAATGTGTCTTAAAGGACTAAATGCCTTTGCCATGCTCCATAATTTAAAACTTCAAGAAGCAATACAAGAGTTGAGGAAGTCATATCCTCATGTTATCATCATGTATGCAGATTACTACCATGCCTTCTTGCATCTACTTGACAATGCGTTGGATTTAGGTATGTTATGGTATAAAAATCAATATATTACATCATTCTTGATTTCTACGATTACATTATAAATATATGAAACTAATTTACTCGAGCTTTTTTAACTATAGGATTTGCCAAGAATTCATTGATGAAAGCTTGTTGTGGAAGTGGCGGTGAGTATAACTTTGATGCCTCCAAAATGTGTGGTTCTCCTGGAGCTTCAACATGCGACAACCCTGCTCAACATATAAGTTGGGATGGAATTCATTTAACACAGAAGGCATACATGATCATGGCGCGAGAGTTAATCAGTGGTGGATTCTCCTATCCAAGCTATGGAGTTCAGGAGAAGTGGAAATGCTACTATTGAGTCCTGGAGAAGAAGGAAGCATAGTGTTGAAATAATATCTTATCCTATTTAGACTGGGAACTTGGATTGAGTTGTCAATTAGTCCGTTCATGTTTTTAGTTTTATTTTTTTGATGATTTGTTTAGAGTATTAATCATCTGTCTCTGATGGGAATATGTCATTTTGTACTTCATCAATTATAGACAATTGCGTTAAATTTGATGGTCAAGATTTTATTTAGCTCGACCCCACTGTATGGCAAACTTGTTCTTTAAAACTATAACCTCCCACGCTGGGGTGGTAGGTACACGTATGTAGGTCTCATAGCTTCTGAAATTTACCTCCCACAATGGACCGGCAAGCTCTCACGTCCTGAAAAAAATCTAAGCAATCCCGCAATTTACCTCCCACACTGTGATTACAGTGGCCGAGTCTCGTTCAAAGTGAATGGGTCCGGTTAAGCAAATTCTGCTTGCAAAATCTCCTTCTAAGGGCTTCATCGGCAAGGGCATGACAACTAGTTATGAACCAATAACCAGGCATAAATCAAAGAGCTTGGTGTCTCTCTTTATATTGCCGTGCCCATCTTCCAAGTGCGCGTCTCTCTGGAATCCTCTGCTACATGGAAGGAGAGGGAGCGGTTGAAGCAGCGGAAGATGTTCCCGCGGCGAATGGAGAGGAACCGACTCGACCCTCCGCCGAATCCGTCGTCCAGGGGAACCCCCTCCCCGGGACGCCTCAAAACCTCGGGGATCCTTCGGATCCCAAACCCCCTTTAGACCGCAACGAGATCTTTAGGGCCCTGGAAGTCGTGGAGAGGGACTCCACGGCCATCGCCGAGAGCTTCGCTTCTCTATTCTCCTCCCTCCGCTTGGCTTTATCCGAGGTTCGTTCTCGTAGGAGCCATCAATTATAGTTTATTACGTTCGCTTGATCGAGTTTTACCGTTACTTATTTGATTCTGGAGATCAAATTGAAAACAAGAATGGTATTGCTTTCTATTTGGAGTTGTGTTCTTGGTTTTCGTCCAAAATTTCTTAAACTGAAAACAAATTTCTGAATTCGAGGATTATCGCGACGCTGGGGTTGTATGGATGCGGAAGCTGGGACGTTTTGAAACGGAAAAGAAGGATCTAAAGAAGCCTAGCGTCATAAAGATAAGGCTAATTTGAAAACCAAACCGGGACAGAAAAGAATGAGCCTTTAAGAGTGTTTTAGTTTTAGTAACCTTCTTTCATCTTGTTTTATACCTTTTTCTTGCAAATCGAGATTTTATAATTGGATTGTGGTGCTAAATAGAAGGCTGCTGAAATCCCAAAGGGGACTGCCAAGGCAAGACCACCCAAATTCCTGAGGAAAGCCACATGAAGAAATCATTATAGTACTTCTATAATGGTTTCTGGCTCAAAATTCTTTAACTTACTATATTGAAAGAACTATATAAAAAATATGTAGATTTTATATCCTTGCACTAGTTGGAAATTGAAATCAGCAAGCAAAATTATATGTTGCATGCATCAGATTAGCGTTTCATCAACTTAGATTTGTTTAAACATATTGTCATCTTGTTCTTCTTATTGTATTACTTTATTGGATATTGTGATTCACTTTCTCTTTCTATGTTTTCTAGTCCGTATGAATAACAATTGAGTATCTGTATGTGTGGACCAGTTTGGTTTTGTGCCACCTAAACTGATAGATGCTTGCCACCAGAACTGAATCTGACTTGACAAAACTTACCACACGATCTGGACCCTCTTTTGAAGTCGGGCCAAATTAACCAGCTAAAGACCCAGTCTGGTTGACCCTTGTGACAGGATACTGGTGATAGCTTCAATGACCTGATTAAACCTCTACCAAATATAGTGATGTTTAAAAGTTATTGAGTGAGCATCGAGAAAAATTATTCATCAGCCGGGATATCCATTCATGCATGTGTTCCATGTGATGGAAGACCTTGTTACTTTGTGTCTTTAAATTTTTTGATTGATATCCATCTTTTAGGTTAAATTTGGATATCAAACACAAAATAATGGTTAAGGACCATAGTTCATGGTTTAATGATACATATATGCATGAAACTACAAGAAAGTTATACAATGTATTTAAATCTATTTGTACATGAAACTTGCAAACATGGAGGTGGTAGAGGAAAGTCTCCAAATGAACCAAGCCTCTTTTTAGAGATCTTTATGATAAAGAATTCTAGCCTTCTTGAAGAGTGATGACTAAGCAATGGATTGAATGTTAAGGCACTATCACAAAAATGAGTTGCTTCTGGGACCACAAAAGGGGAGCACTAGTAATGATGCACTGCATAAAGAAGATGAAGTTATGCAGATTTTTGGGACAATCAAGAGAACCCTAGAAGGTTTGTTGAAATCAGTATAGGTTAGAATGTTGCTCTAATAGATGCCATGAATATGAATAAGAAACTCCATAGTTTTTTCTTTTATCATTTCTTATCATAGTATTCATTACCAAAAATTGTATTGTGACTTAATAGCATACTTTGCAGGTCACTAGTACTTCAGTTGAGAACATGCAGTGCTTCAGTGAAGTTGTTGGCCCCTTGCAAGAGTCTGGTAAACTATGATATGCAAATACACCAGATTATGCTAAGAATGAATAATTTTAGCAAATGATATGATGAAGACATTATAACTTATAAAATAAATGACTGATTCTTCATATCCGCTTATGAGTGTAGTAGTTCCTTGCATTTTCTTCGGTATTAACTTAAAAAATCTTTATTTCTATTTTGTATGGTGTATTTATGTAACTGTGATCTCTTTCTAGCATTTCAGTATATGAGAAATATTTGGATGTTCCCTATCTATTAGAAGTTAAAAAACATGAGAAATCCTGAGTAAAAGGGCAGCTATACAGCAATTACATACTGATTGTGAACATACTATCAAAACGACTTTGATCAAATACTAATGCAACTTTGATTAAATACCGGTGTCAAAAATTACTGCAGCTAACCCACCCTCTAAGGGACAAGTTTGACTTCCATTCTTATTATTTTCTAGACCAAACTTAGTAAGAAATCTTATGGCCAATATTGATTTACTAAAAAGCTAATACCCATGTTAAAATCAATATTCATGTAGTTTGACCCATATTTTGCAACTGGCTATCTACCTTACATTTACTGCCCACTTTTTGTATTTGGAATTGGAATGGAGATTGGTGGTTGTGGTCAATTATTATAAATTACTTTGGTTAAGTAGAATACTCCGTATTATCTTTTGATTTGTCCATGAGAAATTGGCCAGTGATTGGAAAAGAAGTGTTGTGCTACTAAGTTATCATGCTAAAGATCTCATAACTGCAGTTGCCATCATAGTTTGAAGTCCATGAACCTCATCATGAAGTCGTCAAAGATAATCATTGACCAAATGTTGAGAAAATGGATAAGGGTTATTTTTCTCTAGAAATTGATCAAAGATTAGAACTAATCTTGTGTTTTCTCTAGAAAATTCAAACATTATTTTTCTTAACTTGGAGAGAACATGTTAAGGTATTATTAGAAATTAAGGATTTTTGTGAATTCACTAAGGAGAGGTAGCCTCATCAAGAATAATGGTTGACCTTTTCGAAAAAAAAAGAATGATTAGTTCATAACTCAGGTGATCCTATTGAAGAGGTTGAATTTGAACTTGTATCTCATTCCTGTTCATATATTTAAATGTTTGCAATGTTTGGGTAGAGCTCCATGTTGCATATTATTTGCAAATGATACTGTTTATAATGTGAGATGAATGGTGGTCGATGCTTATATTAGAGACATGGAGGAAAGTTTGAGAGGATGAGGATAGAGTATACCTTGATCTGGATATATGCATATTAAGTTTTTGTTTGTGAATATTAATGATACTAATTCCCTGGTTAAATTGGTGGCGATACTAAATCTAATAACAATTCTTGCCAAATAAAAGAAAGTCAATTAGATGAAAACAATATTGAGCAATTCAAAAATGATGAGGATGAAGTTGAGATTACCTTGGAATGCCGAACATGTAATGTATATAGTGAAAAACTGAAAATATAATATTAAAGCCATAATTTGGCTTGTATAGTTACTTGATGCAAATTCACCTTATGCCAAATATTAGTGTGCGAAGTGGGGAGCTATGGTTCTAAATATATTTGGATGAAGCATGTTAGGAAAATTTTGTTGAATTGCTATTCTAAGAAAAAAAAAATTATTTCTTTTGAGAAGACTCTTGATATTTTGTCTCTGGAAGGGCAAAAGGGATGATATTTAAACTATTTGAGCATATAACTGTTAATAGTTAGTGTTATGAGTAAGAGCAAAGCTTGAAAGTGTTTGAAAATGATAATTGGAGTGAGTGACTAGGGTACATGTAGCATGGAGGCATGAAGGATTTTGTTATCTCACTCTCCACAATATCCTTCCTACTCTTCACTGACATCGAAATGCTAAGGAACAAAACCCATGATGTGTCTATGTGTTACAAAGCAAATCAAGTGGAAAATGAACCATATACCAGAAGGTTTGAAGAGTGATAATCGTTACTGATATTATACCTGGATCACAACCATTGATTTCTTAAAGGTTAGCCAGATTGCTCCAAATGCATAACAATAGCATATTATAACAATGTTAGAGGTTTCTTTATTCGTAACACCTAAGAATAAAATACTTCAACATTTAAAGCATCTACTCTAATTTAAATAATTGTATGGAAAAGAAACATTAATACACCTTTAGATTTCCTTCTCTTAAAAAAAGAAAAAAGATGTTCATTTCATTTCAAATAATTAACTTGAAATAGACTATAGTTTACTATCATTTGTATAGACACTAAATGGATGAATCAACATAAAGACTTCTTAACTATCAAATCCATTAAACTACATTTTGCAACCACATAGTGTTGGTAATGACTATGGTTAAATTGTGCCACCTGAGCCACCCTTAGCTCGAGCTGAGCCCTATGAATTTTTAAAGTGCAAACCCCTCCTAATTCTGCCCAATACCATTTTTCAATTTTTTTTCTTGGGGGAGGATGAAGTGGTGTGTGAGCTATAATGAAAGGGAGACAAGTGTGGCAACTAGATTCTTCAAAACACCCTGCTCAAGTTGTGTGAGGCAGTTGACATTTGTGTGGATTTTTGGTGGAGGTGTGCCATGCAGCCAGGGCAGCTTTAATGCATGGTGGAGGCACATGCAGTTGTTAGGAATGGCATGAGTCAGTGGGGACACATAGAATATTGGGGGCTGGCATTGTCTTTTGGTACAGGAACTAGGATAATAGGGAGAGGAATGAGAATAAGTGGGTAAAAATAGGTTAAGGTTTCATTGAATATTATGCCTGATGTACATTGTTGATTGATCTCAAAAAAAAAGAAGATATACATTGCTGACTCATTCCGTAATAGTTTATTCTTTTGTGGTAAAGTGGTTACTGAACATGATATCAGAGCTAGGTTTGTTTGAGGTAATGAGTTCAAATCCCCTCCAAGCCAGTTATTGATTTAATTAACCCAGCTACCATCCTACTCTCATTTTAGTCTCAATGTGCATGACCTGGGCTACTCATGAGGGGGCTGGGTGGTTAATAAGCCTGATGGACAATGTTGACTCATTTCTGAATGGCTTAAGCTTTTGGGATAGAGTGGTTAGTTAACACTAAGGCCCAACCTAATGAGTTTCGAGCCGGCTTGGCCCATTGCTAGGCATGGCTGCCCATTGTATGAACTTTTTTTTTTGGCATTTATATCCTTGGCCCTATGTTTGAATGACTTTTTTCTTTGGTAAGAATGGACATTCAATAAAAACCTGAACAACATGCCTTATTCCTTCAAATTCAGTTCAGTTCACCTTCATGGATCCTACCTTGCCACTCCTATCAAAGACGAAGTTGAAAACAAAAAGTTTTGACATCTCTTTCTTTCTTCAATGAAGAAAATAATGTTGAATCAAGTAATACTTGATTTAAGTAAATTATTGCATCTGACAAAATACCACTTTTAACAGTATGTTTGCATTATTGTCTAGCTCTCAGTCATGAAAAATTGGCTGCCATTTAAATAATTTCTTCTAGATAATGTTTTGCTGAAAACCCCATATGAGCACTGCTTACACTTTCTGCTTTTATTTTGCAGCTCTTGATGCAGCAAGCAAGGGAAACCGATACATAAATTCATGCCTGAGGTTCATGTTTGTTTACGACCAATTGATTTTCTGGTTAATTTATCCATGATTGCTTTTTGATTAAAGCAACCGCACTAGTCCTGCACTTTTTAAGACTTCATAACATATCCCATATTATTGATTGGGATGGGTAACTGTATGAAGAACTCAAGATTTTGTAAACTCCTTACGATATGATTCATTTAACAAATGTTAGCTGACAGAAATCAACTCTCAATGACATTCAAACATATTGAAAATGCCATTTTCTCTCTTTCACACACACGCTCTCTCTCTCTCTCTCTCTCTCTCTCTCTCTCTCTCTCTCTCTCTCTCTCTCTCTCTCGTAAAAAGTATAACCTTTTTTCTTAGGTTTTTTGGCATTTTTCTGTAGTAAATAATTCTCATCGATCTGCTGCAATTATTATTACAAAAGTTTGCTGAAATTCTTTATATCGTTTACCACAGATTGAATGAAGAACTGAAGAGCCTGGAAACTCTTTCTATGCAACCGTATCCTTTTATTTCTCTCTGAGTTACTATCCGGGAAATAAACACTTTGGGATGTAGAGAGCTAATGACAAATGCTCATTATGTTAATGCAGATTAATATGAAAATGTGGAAGAAGCTATGTAATGATAATGTGTTGTACTACCTGCACTTTCACATCCATTCATTGTTGACATTTGAATTAACATAGTTTTGTTAATAAATAATAAGGGTCTTCATTCACCTTTGCAGTAACCATCAGTCTGTTTTTTTTTGACCGATAAGATGTTGAATGGATATATAACTGCAGATATAGCTAATTATGACTGCAAATAGCAACCATAATGCCATTCAAGTGACAAGTGGATGAACTTAAGTAACCACTCCTGATTGTAAAGCTTGGGAGCTTATAACTTGCAAGTTTAGCGAATGATTTCACCTTAAACTTAGCCTATGCCTTGGACAGTTTCTATCTGATAATGTGCTTATTTGTCAAACTCCTTCAATGATTTGAGTCTGTTCTGAAACTTAAGACCATATAAAGAACACTGCATATTCACTTCTTCAGTGGGAAGAATTTATGCCATTTTTCATGTTTAGAAAATAATTCTCCAAATGATAATAAAAAGAAAATTATTCTTTCAGTTGCTGGTAGATATGTCCATATATTTAAGTAATGTATATGTTATGTTTAGATTATTTTGTGGATTTTTGATGCATGCGTACATGTAGATAAACCTTGATTAAATGTATAATGCATATTATGATGTTAGTAGTTTCCTGTATTGACCCTAAATATGAGTTGACTCGTGGTCTGATTATGTAAAATCATGTCAATCACCTTATGGTCTCCCAGATAACTTCTGATGTATCCATCGAATTGGTCCTTGCCAGTCAAATGAAATGGTAAATAGTTGCTTTTTGAGCTAATAAATGGGGAACGATCCAACCGAACCTTAAAAGTTGGAAGTGAGATATGAATTAATTGAATATTTTTAGCAATAAGCTTTTATGGTTTAAGCTGGATTCAGTCTCAAATTAGTAAATCCCTCACCATTTCTGTAATTTTTATCATACTCTTGCTTTGGCTATATCACTTCAACTATCCATGGTTTTAATTTGATAATTTTTCATATTTTGTGTAAGTTTAATTTTTCATCAAGGGATTTACATTCTGGCAAGTGGCCAATGGTGTTAATAATAAATTCATTATTATTCAGTCTTGGTTAATTTGGATCCTCTCGAAGTTCGGCTGCACTGAGGTCTTTGTCCATGATCAAGATGACTACTATTCCCAATTGATGGTTTCTGGAACCTCTCAGTCCTCTTAATTATGCTTTTTAATGATCATCATTAGCGGTCTGGAGCAATGCTTCAGAATCTTGTTTGATCATCTAGGTCTCCATTTTTCTTTTTCCAAGCACCAAGTCCCTTTTTCCCTTGTTGTTTAGGCTCATTTTGTCTGTACTATGATATATTATTTTCTAGATTGTTATGATGCTTTCAGTAAAATGGTTCTTAAACTGTTACATGTCACCTAGTAATATAACAGGATTTAGTTTTAAGATTTATAAGCTTTTAACCTTGCTTTGTACCTAGGCCTGCAAATGGACCAGGTTGGGGCTGGGTCAGGCATGACCTGAATATGAGCTGATTTAATTGTGTTGTGGATGTTATACCCATACTCGACCCATTTATTGACCTGGACATGTTGGGTCCATGAGAAATCTCTAAGACATGATGACCTAACTCAATCTAGGAATTTGTAGTACTCTAATCATGTTGTTCTCTCTCTTTCTCTCTCTCTGTCTTATCTGTCTGTCAATTTGTTTGTTTAATCTGCTATCTACCTACCCACCTATCTCTTTCTCTCTCTCTCTCTCGAGCCTTAATACTTCTATACGTGACATTGAAGGTTTCCTTGTAGTCTCACTGTCACAGTCATCCATTAGTGTTACAAACTTAGGAGTGAAATAAAGTATAATAGGCATCGAGGGATATTCCTTAAGCACAACCAATTGCTTCCAACTTACTCCCCTCCTCAATCCTAAACTACTTCCAGTAGGGATGGTATAGATGGCTAGGTGGCTAGGCTTGGTGCGTGATGCAATGAAAAGTAGTGAGAGTTGGATTGAGAAGAAGACAAGGTAGGCATAGGCATCATAGGCTGGTTGAAAGACAATCTTGTGAATGTTGAGACAACCAAATCAGGTTGCATTAAGAGATGGACATCTTGAACATCTCTTCAGTCATCTTGACAACCAGATCAGGTTGCATTAGATGATGGGGCTCGACACTGATGATTCGAGCATTTTGATATCATCTACTATGTCTCAATTGTTTGGCCCTAGATGCATGGGCTATGGGAATCATGTGATTTTTAGTGTAGTAGGTCATATACAGTGGCTTGGGTGATCGGTTTTTGGTCCCCATCGTCCAATGTAACTTGAAATCTAGTTGACCAGATTCTTGCCCCCCCCCCCCCCCCCCCCCCCCCCCTCTCTATATGTATTTGGGGGTGACTTAAAATGCTTTGGAGTACATTTGACCCCAAATGTTTTTTATTGAAAATAAATGGTGGACCTCGCAAAATAAGAAACCACCTCATTGATAATGATCTACAACATCTAATTTGGATTATAAAAAAAAAGCCATGCACCTTTTTAAGTCTATTACCCATGCATCAATGGGTAAAGTTGGATAACTTTAATGGTATGATACCATGTTTTAGTTTTATCTACAGTCTAGAAGTATACAAATCAACTGAAATTTGATCTATGTTTTGATCTTGATCAATGGTTTTGATTTGCAAATTATATAACCTATGGCACACTTTTGCTCACTAGCTACATTCCTCTCATACATGTTGTGATTGCTTGATGCATTGGCAAGAGATCCAAAGCAATTACTTTTTTGGTCTCTTAAGTATTTGATACACTGTAGATTATGATCAATGGTGCGGTTTTTTATTTTAAGAGGTTCATCATTGGTTTTAGTGGGAAGTTTTCGAGGCTAAATGCATCAAAAACCATTTTATTTGTATGTTATTCTAGCAGTATTTTGTCAACTATTCAAACAATCTGGTCAATTTCTTAATACATGTGAAAGAAAGATATTGAGGAAGAATGTGGATTCTCTGGACCTAGCTGTGCACCGGTTGCTTCGTCTTCCATGACCATCGGACATCCCCAGCTGGCACTTTCAAGGTTAATCCTAAAGGCTTGTATCTCTTTTATATTTGATAAAGTATAAATTACATACTTTTGTTGGTTATTTAGTGCATAATATTTCATTTAAGGAATGGTCAGGCACGGTTGGTTTTTATCTTTTAAAGTTGCATAAAAAACCTGTTTGGTTGAAATCTTTTTGTGCCTTGAATTCAGATCATCAAATGTTTTCTATTTCTTTACCCTCATCATGTTTCATTTTCCTCTCAATGCAGATGCATGTGTTCACTGCAGGAGGCGAGCAAGAGGTTCTGATTGAATATCGACAAGGATTCAGGCAATAGAAACCCATGGCAGCGGCTGGTGACATATAGAACCAATAGCAATACAAAGTTCAGGTAGCAAAACTCATGGAGAGGGTTGGAAGTCTGTTACATACTAACCTCTGCGCAGAAGCTTTAGTGTTCCAAAATCATTAAATGGTTTAAGCAGTTTTGTAGGAGATTAGTCATTCTGTTGTTTATTTAGTCTTCCTTGGTAAGTTTGTGCAAACATAGGAAGGTTTTCATGACTAGTTGTATTGGATAATTTAAACAAGAAGTTATCAGTAAGAGATGAAAGTTAACAAAATGGAGTAAAATCTGTTGTGTTCCTGCTAATCTAAATTTAAAATCTTTATTTGAAAGATTTTAACTATGTAAATTGCCAATGAGTTGCTGCCTTCAATCTCGGATCGTTCCTGCAGGATTATTCACTGGCTGGCTTCTGGAACCATTGAGCACGCTGTAGTTCTGCAGAAATGGCTCTGTATCTGGAGCTGTATCTTGGAACGAGTTGGTACTAGATATAATGAATTTTGTTCAAAGCTATGTATATTATGAAAGGACATGCATGCTAAGGTTCTATAACTCTTGCCATCTACCAGGAAGCAAGTTGAGGGAAAGCAATAGAAGTATGCTGTTTGGGATTGTGGAATTTCAAGTTTTAAGCAGCTCATGGGATTCCAAATCTCGAGAATAGCTTCTTTACGACATATTATGTCTGCAGATGATTTGATGCTATGTGGGCAAGCCTCAGTAATGGAAGCCTGCAATCGTAAGGAGGCAATCAAACTCTATTGCATTGCATGGTTTCTGGGCAAAAAATTGAATGAATCGAGAAAAAGTGCAGGGACTTTCTTTGGAGGAGAGAAAAGAATTGTAATGGAGGTCACTTCCTAATGACTTGCGAAAAGGTCCGTGGACGAAAACAACATCTCAGAACCTTGACAAGAACTGGTAAAACGCTAGTGGAGACTCTACAACGGGCAATCAAAACCTTGACGAGAACTAGTTTAGACTATCTACTACACCAAGAAGCTTCCTAGCCAACTGAAATCAAGAAACATCAAATTGGCTTCTGCTGCATGGAAGGGTATTATAAAGGTAAATCTTCTTTTCAATCAAAGCATGGTCTTTAGGGTCGGATATGGAAAGCAGGTTTCCTTTTGGTTCGATCATTGGGTCGGTTCAGCACCACTAAAAGAGATTTTCTCAAACTTGCTCGAATTTGTACGGAAATCGAATATATCGGCAGCAGTAGCCATCTCATCTCAAAACATTCGGAGCCTGTTCAGAGAAGCTCTACACTCAAGAGGAGAACAGTCACTTCAATTGTTACTCTCTCAGCTACAGGAGGTAAGGTGGAATGGAAATGGAACATACAGAGGACCTTAACAGTCAGACACTACTATACCTTCTTACAAATGGTAGAATAGGGTCCAACTTTGCTCAGGTTATTTGGAAAGTCCCTCTAGGGGAAAAATCAAAAATTTTTGCATGACTTTTTTTTTTTTTTCTTTTCTTCTGATAGTCAATTTTAAAGACAACGCAATAGCACCTATCGTGTAGAATAGTGATTACGGATATCGATCCACAGGGATTGGGGTATAATTGTTTTTTTTTTTAAATGAGTTTGTGAATAATATTAACCTAAATAATTTAACAAGAAATGCAATTAAAATGATATCAGTTGAGAGAGCATAGGGCAAGAAATTCACTTCTAACATAGTAACAAGTATTATTTGTATTTTAATTCGTTCTTGGATTAACATACAAATTGGCTACAAGCCCTATAAGCATTCAAATAAAAATTCACAAAAGTGACTTTAGGAAAACTCATCTTCAGTTGGTATGAAATGTCTACCCTAAACTAAAGTGGCAGGACACTGCATCTTTCTTAAGCATGGATTTTCTTTATAGTCAGTTAGTGATCATGAAAAAAAGTAATTGTATGAACATCATACTTAAAATCACAGAAATTAAATATGAGATGAAAGAAAAATATTCATTTAAGAATAAGAAAATTCATACAACTCCAAGAGCAAAAATTAAAGATACAAAATCCTTATTCCCCTGTTAGAGCTTCATCTATCCCTAGTGAAGATTAGGCTTCCGTGGACAGCAGTAGCAGTGGAGAAGGATGAAGACGGCATGACTGGTGACTCCAGTCGAAGGAGGAAGCATGAGAGAGGAGAAGGAGATGATGACGTGATGGTAGAAGAAGCTTTGTTTAATCCCCCTCCTTCCTTCCATCCCTTCTCCCTGACGGCAAAGGCTGATGGCCTTTTTATAGCCACTCTTCCTCACAGCTCCATCCTAGACTTCAATCAGAGGATAACTTCAAATCAAGACTACTGGGATTCTAGGGGATGAGAGCAGACGCGTGGAGGAGATGAAGGCTGGATCCACGCGGACGGTGGATGGATGCTAAGCTCGGAAGATGTTGCTGTTAATCCGGACGTTGGGAGGCTTGGGAATCCGGCTGGTCGCGGGATATCCGTAGCTGATGAAGTCCGATCGCGAATAGGAGGATAGCTGGAACCTATCTGAGCTTCTGTTCTGAAACAGGGGACGATTGTGGAGAACGTGGACAACGTGGGATGCACGCGGAAGAAGGTGATGATCTCGATCACATCCCGGAATGAATGCGGATGCAGTTGGATTTGGAGCTTATCTCATGTCGATGGACTCTGTTCTGCTAGGAGGATGATCCGGAATGCTGGGAGGATGATTCTGGTTCCATGCGGACAGTGGATGCCTGGGATGAGCGGAAGAAACCGACGCTTTCAACAAGGAGGAGACGCGGACGGGAAATCTGGGAGGTGACATGGGGATGAAAATGTTGGATGCGAAGATCGTGGGATATGGCCTCGGAGGATCATCCACAGATGCTGAGATTTGCTGGGATTTGAGCTTGGAGCGTTGGATTCATCGCGGATGGCAAGCATGGGACGCTAGGACTCTGTTCCAAAGCAGGGGATAAGGAAGACTTTGAATTTGATTTGGCTTGACTGGGATTAATCCGGGAGTTTGGGGATGCTGCCGTTTGGCTGGATGTGGCTGAGAGAAAATCCGAAAATGCTGGGATGAATCCGGATGGGGTTATGGCTCTGATCTGTGACGAAGAATCTAGGAGGTGATCTAATCCAAAAGTTAAGATCGCGCTGTTTCAACGCGGAGGAGAAGCTTGGACCCGACTCTGTTCTTTGGACGCGGACGGCCATGTGGGATGTGCGGAAGAAACGGAGTGATGAGGGAGGAGCTGTGGACGCGAGACTTCCCATGTGGATGGCTAGATCAATCCGAAAGAAGAGGACACGGCTTGTTCTTGGACGGGCTTTGTTCGTTGGACACCGGAGGGAAGAATGACGTGGAAGCTTAGGAAGATTTAGATGGCCGATTGCAACATGAAGGTTGATCCACGGACGTGATACGAGCTCAAATAGTGCAATGTGGGAGATTTTGGGAAAGAATGTTGGAACATGAACAATAGGTTGAACTCGATTGGATGTAGATGATGCAGGGATTGTTGGGACTGATCCATGAATGGGACAACTCGATTATTAGACTCGACCATTTGAATTTGAAATCCTTTTAAAGAGTTTGACTCGACCTGCACACATTAGACTCGACCAATATGATAAAATCAATCAAACTCGAATTACCTCTAATAATTTATTAAAATGCAATGATGAAGGGGAACACATTTTCTCATGTTTGAATTTAAAGTATGTGCATAAAAATAATAATAAGTGCTATGTAAAATAGATTAATTTATACATTATTTAGCACTTATCATAACCCCAACCTACATTTTGCTAGTCTTCGAGCAAACTAAAAATAGAAAAAGAAATAAATTCACTTTTGCAGGAATCGCGACTGCATTTACCATATGCAATAAGGCTTTAAACCCCTAGGTGGCCCTAGTGGACGAGTTTTGTCTCGTGAGGGTTTTCGGCGCAGATACCCACAAACTGCTGTCTTTACCCAAAGAGTTGATTTTACCATTTTATAAAATCTAATTTCAAATGCTTAAATGCCAAGAATTTCAAAAGCACACAAAATTTTAATTACTAAGTCAGCCCAAATTCTAGGTCAGTATGCAACTTAAGTTGAAATCATTAAGTTTCCGTTAGGGCGTTGTAAGACTTATTTATACTTGGGTGCTCGGTGAAATCTGGACCATACACAAACTAAGGCTTTAGACCCCCAGAATACTGCTCAAGCTAGTAGTTTCCAAGAATTGGTCGGATAAGACCTAATCACTGATTCAAAATCATCATATATTGTAGGATTTCGAGAGTTGTGGATGTTTACTTTAATACCTTATAGGCTTTATCTGTAATATTCCAGTTTATTCGAATTTTTATAACGACGGCTTTCACACTATTGTTTTATCTCCCTATTGAAAACTTCAACTTGCTCGCTTGTTTGGGGATGGTACGGGATAGCAACTTTGTGGGTAATTGAATATTTGCGAACCAAAATTTCAAAAGATCGGTTGCAGAAATGTGATCCCCCATCACTAATGATAGCTCGGGGTGTGCCAAAGCGACTAAATATATTTGTTTGTAAGAACTTAACCACAACCTTGTGATCGTTAGTCCTAGTGGCAATTGCTTCTATCCACTTCGAGACATAATCTACCCCGACAAGAATGTACTCAAAACCAAAAGAACGTGGGAAAGGACCCATGAAGTCAATACCCCAGACATCAAAAATTTTTATAATTAAAATGGGGTTAAGTGGCATCATATCTCTACGGGTGATTGTACTCATTCGCTGGCATAACAAGTATCGCAAAAATTGTGAGCATCTTCGAACAATGAGGGCCAATAAAATTCACTTTGTAAGACTTTAACTGCAGTTTTTCTACCCCCAAAATACCCTCCGCAGGCTTGGGTATGACATAAATTAAGAATACTCTGAAATTCACATTCAAGCACACATCGACGGATTACTTGATCAGGACAGTACTTAAACAGATCTGGGTCGTCCCAAAAGTAGAACTTGACTTGTGAAAAGAATCGGTCCTTGTCCTACTTGGACCAATAATCGAAAAATTTGTCCTACGGCAAGATAGTTCAGTAGTGGTGTGGTTCAATTGTGCATCTGAGAGTGTCTTACTAGCGTAGTAGATGACATGAGGTAACTTATCTAGTCGTGGCCCTAAAACCGCCCCAATGGCATAGTCAGAAGCTTCACACATAAGTTCAAATGGAAGTGCCCAATTGGGAGGTTGTATAACAGGTGCGGTAGTCAACTTAGATCAGAGCTTTTCAAAGGCCTCCTCACATACTTCATTGAAGACAAAGGGTGTATCCTTGGCAAGGAGATTGCACAAGGGCCTAGAGATTTTGCTAAAGTCTTTAATGAAGCGATGGTAAAAACCAGAATGGCCTAGAAAAGAACGGATTTTGTTTCACAGATTTGGATGGAGGAAGATTAGAAATAAGATCAACTTTAGCTTTATCCACCTTAATACCCTTTTTGGACACAATGTGTCCCAAAACTATACCCTCTTGAACCATGAAATAGCTCTTTTTCTAACTTAGCACTAGATTGGTCTCCTTCATCTTTTTAAAACCAGGGCGAAATTATTGAGACAATCATCAAATGAGGGGCCAAAAACTGAAAAATCGTCCATGAATACCTCCGGAAATTTTTTCACCATGTTAGAGAAAATAGCCATCATACATTGTTGAAATATCGCGGGTGCATTACATAGTCCAAATGGCATTCTTGTATACGCAAATGTCTCAAATGGACATGTGAAAGTAATTTTCTCTTGATCATCGAGATACACGGCCACTTGGTTATATCCAGAATAACCATCTAAGAAACAGTAGAAATCCTGACCGGCTAGCCTTTCTAATATTTGGTCAATAAAAGACAAAGAAAAATGGTCCTTCCTAGTCATGGAGTTTAGCTTTCTATAGTCAATGCAAACATGCCAGCTAGTGGTCGTGTGTGTAGGCATTAACTCTCCTTCCGCATTTTCAACTACAGTAATGCCCGACTTCTTTAGTACTACTTGAGTAGGACTCACCCAGTTTCTATCAGAGATAGGGTAGATAATTTCGGCATCTAACAGCTTTACTACTTCTTTCTTGACTACCTCTTTCATGTTAGGATTGAGTCTCCTTTGCATTTCACGGGTAGGTTTTGCATCTTCTTCTAGGTGAATTCGATGCATGCAAATAAATGGGTCAATCCCCTTCAAATCGTTTACAGACTATCCAATTGCATGTTTGTGTTCTCCTAGCATGCTCAAAAGTCGACTTTCCTGTTTGTCAGACAGGTCAGCCGTGATGATTAGAGGTAGTGTATCTTCTAGTCCTAGAAAAGCATACTTAAGAGTTACCGAAAGTGGCTTTAATTCAAGTTTGGGAGGGGACTCGATGGAGGGGCACAGTGGCGTACTAGAAAGGGTAGAAAGAGGTTCATATCGGATTCGCCAAGGATGAGAATTTGTGGGAGATGGATTGTCGAGTAGGACATTGACTTCTTCTATGGCCTTATCTAAATCAAAGTTATTAATATCAAAATGGGCTAAGCATGCTTCCAGAGGGTCATCTGCCAGAATATAAGGAAGGGCTTCTTCTACAAGATCGTCGATTTTATCTATTAGGAAGCACTCATCTTCTCTTACAGGTTGATCAGAGGCATAAAATATATTTAACTTGACCTTCATATTTTCAAAAGATATATCCATCACCCAAGTTCTACAATTAATACATGCATTGGCTGTAGCTAAGAAGGGACGACCAAGAATGATAGGGATCTATTTCTTAAGATTAGGCATAGATTCCATATCAAGGACAATGAAATTGACTGAAAAATAAAATTTGTCTACCTTGACTAGGACATCTTCAATTATTCCTTGTGGTATTTTTACAGATCGATCAGCCAATTGCAGAGACACCGAAGTAGGCTTTAATTCACCTAATCCGAACTTCTCATAGACTGAGTAAGGAAGAAGATTAACACTTGCCCCTAAATCTAATAATGCTCGATCAATAGAATTGTCTCCTACCACACAAGAGATGGTAGGTGCACCAGGATCCTTGAACTTTGGAGGGGTTTTGTGCTGGAGGATGGGGCTCACTTGTTCAGTTAGGAAGATCTTTTTAGGCACATATGCCCTAGATTTTCGTTTTTGGGTACAAAGATCTTTGAAAAATTTGGCATAAGACGGAACTTGTTTTATGGCATCAAGAAGAGGAAGGTTGATTTTGATTTATTTAAAAACCTCCATTATTTCTCCTAACGAAGTTCCTTTCATGCCAAAGGGAGAAGGTGCATTCAGACATTGAGGAAAAGGGGCCTTTGGTGTAAAAGGTGTGGTCGGTAATGGACTAGATGGCGACAAAGAAGAGTTTGGATTCTCTTTAGGCACAATCATACTCTTGTTGTCACTTTTCTTAAGCTCTTTTTTCCCAATCTTATTATCTACCACATGTCCACTTCTTAGGGTAGTCATGGCGTTAGCTTGTTTATGGTGAACATTATTTGGATGAGTCTTTTGAGCCATGTACTGCCCCCTCGAATTATTCACTGGTTGGCTCAGAAGCTTGCCTTCCTCTCTCCTATTTAGTGCACTCGCTAGCTGCCCTAGCTGGGTTTCTTATTTGGCAATAGACTGAAAATGGGAGTGCAACAATTGTGTATTAGCTTCTAGTCCTTGAAGGGCAGTCAATACTTTTTGCTCAAAAGCCAGATCTCTTTGGGGTGCTGGAGGAGAGATATATTGAAATTGTGAATAGTGAGTAGGAGGACGGTTTGGATGAACACTCTGGAAAGGCTGAAAATTTTGAGAATGGGGTTGGAAAGTACTAGGAGTTTGCTGCTTCCAAGAAAAGTTTGGATGGTTGCGCCATCCCGGGTTATAAGTGTTAGAATATGGATCATTACTCTGTCGGGACTGTGCTTGGGCAGCATTAACTTGTTCTTGCACAAATTCAGAGAATTGAGCTGCCGAAGGGCACTCATAAACAAGGTGAGATGGGCTAGAACAGAGAGCACACACTTGTGCTTGGAAAAAGTTTGGAAGCTGTTCTCTAGACATTAATTGGTCCAACTTGTGGGACAGTGCATCTACTTTGTTAGATAGACCTATGGACTGGCTAACTTCATATATGATTCCTTTTCTTTGAGAACTCGGAGGTGCTTGACGAGCGGATGAGGCATGGTGGAGAGAATTTTTATTAAGATTTTCAAACAATTGCCATGCCTCATGTTCACTTTTAAGCATGAAAGTTTTCCCACAAGAAGCATCAACCATCTGACGATTTCGTTCAGACAACCCGTCATAAAATCATTGCACTAATTACCATTTGGGTATTTGATGATGCAGGCATTTTCGGAGTAAATCTCTAAACTTTTTTCAGGTTTCATGAAATTCTTCTCCGTCAGATTGGGAGAAGCTTGTGATAGCACACCTAAATTAGTTCATTCTTCCTATGAAAAAGTATTTTTCTAGAAATTCATGTTGCATTTGGGCCCATGAAAGAATAGAATTGGCTTCTAATGAATGGAGCCACTGCTTAGCTCTATCCTTAAGGGAAAAAGGGAACAACCTAAGTTTCAGAGCACCATCAGTGAAGTTTTGAATTTTGACAATAGTGAATCTCAAGGAACTCATCTAAATGTTTGTATAGGTCTTCATTGCTAGGTCCATAAAAAGAGGGAAGCATTTGGATGATACTAGACTTAATTTCAAATTGTACAGCAGCAGTGGTATCAGTTAGTCGAATACAAGATGGAGAGGTGTAAATCAAAGGAGTGAAATACTCCTTTAGCAGCTTGAGTTGTTCTTCAGCCATCTCGATAGGTGGAGCAGATCTTAAGGTTCTATTCGTACGGATTTCGGCTCGAAGAGCCCTAATAGAACGTTCTATTTCAGGATCCAAAGGTACTAGTTCAGAAGATCTATAACGACACTCTTGCATACACTAAAATTCTTCTAATTAATTGAGTGCAGTCAAGCATGCAATAAAAACACATCAAATCCTTGTGTTTTTCCTAAAATCACTAGACAACTTCTAACTGGTTTGAAGAGGGCACCTAAGCCTCCAATCCGGTCTTATGAATTGAGTTGACCAGGTAAGCTCCTAGGTAAGTGGGGGGGTCATGATGCGTTCGCAAAGGTTCCACTTAAGAACCATTTTTCTCGAATAGATGAACTGTCTCCCTTAGAGGGACAAAGCTTGCCTAGACATCAACTAAGCCATAGAGCGAAATTGGTGCAACTTTCGATAATCTTCATCCTATTGAGCTCGAATGTCCCTAGGGGCCAACGTTTAATTGATTTTAATTAAAGTGATAGCTATGTGAGAATTGGTTCACCTAATTTGGGCAAGAATTTGGTGATGAAATTCAGTTCTTATCTTGTTGGAGTGATTGTCCTTACTATGTGCGTGATATATTAAGTGGTGTATCAAGCAGTAATACACGCCTTACTCAAATTAAATCAAACAATCACAACAAAGATTCAAATTTGTATGAGCAACTTAAATAATATCTATTCGAGCACTCGTAATTAAAGGGGGCGATAGACTAGACACACATATGCCGAGATGTATGTGCCGAGCTTTCCCACTACGTTTGCAAGCTGATGCACAAAAATAAAGACAAGAGAGGTTTAGAAGTTACCAAGCAAAAATTTCAGCAAGCTAATTGATCAAACCTTTTCAGTACGTATCCTCTGGTTGTCCAAAATTCTTTCCTTCTTTTTTTTTTTTTGATAATCCTAGCAAAGCAAATAATGATTAGTACATCTAAAAAATATAGCAATATAAGGAAATAGATGTATCCAATCACTAAAAAGAAACAAATAAAAATAAATAAACAAAAAGAAAACAACCGTGCTAGCAATCCCCGGCAACGACGCCAAAAATTGATAGTCAGTTTTAAAGACCACGCAATAGCACGTATCTTGCAGGATAGTGGTTACGGGTATCGATCCACAGGGATTGGGGTACAATTATTTTTTTTAAAAAAATATGAGTTTGTGAAGAATATTAACCTAAATAATTTAACAAGAAATGCAATTAAAATGATATCAGTTGAGAGAGCCTAGGGTAAGGAATCCACTTCTAACATAGTAACAAGGATTATTTGTATTTTAATTCGTTCTTGGATTAACATGCAAATTGGCTACAAGCCCTATAAGCATTCAAATAAAAATTCACAAAAGTGATTTTAGGAGAACCCATCTTCAGTTGGTATGAAATGTCTACCCTAAACTAAGGTAGCAGGATACTGCATCTTTCTTAAACATGAATTATCTTTATAGTCACTTAGTGATCATGAAAAAAGCAATTGTATGAATTTCATACTTAAAATCACAGAAATTAAATATGAGATGAAAGAAAAATATTCATTTAAGATTAAGAAAATTCATACAACTCCAAGAAAAAAAATTAAAGATACACAATCTTTATTCCCTTGTTAGAGCTTTATCCAGCCCTAGTGAAGATAGGCTTCCATGCAATGGTGGACGACAGTAGCAGTGGAGAAGGATGAAGACAACATGGCTGGTGACTCCAATCGGAGGAGGAAGCGTGAGAGAGGAGAAGGAGATGATGACGCGATGGTAGAAGAAGCTCTGTTTAATCCCCCTCCTTCCCTCCTCCCTGACGCCAAAGGCTGATGGCCTTTTTATAGCCACTCTTCCTCACAGCTCCATCCCAGACTTCAATCAGAGGATAACTTCGAATCAAGGCTGCTAGGATTCTGGAGGTTAGAATCAATCCGCGAACGAGAGAAAGGGCGGATGGCTGTTGACGTGGATGCAGGGGATGAGAGCAGACGCGTGGAGGAGATGAAGGCTGGATCCATGTGGACGGTGGATGGATGCTAAGCTCGGAAGGTGTTGCTGTTAATCCGGACGCTGGGAGGCTTGGGAATCTGGCTGGTCGTAGGATATCCGTAGCTGATGAAGTCCGATCGCGAATAGGAGGATAGCTGGAACCTATCTGAGCTTCTGTTCCGAAACAGGGGACGATTGTGGAGAACGTGGACAATGTGGGATGCACACGGAAGAAGGTGACGATCTCGATCACATCCCGAAATGAATGCGAATGCAGTTGGATTTGGAGCTTATCTCGTGTCGATGGACTCTATTCTGCTGAGAGGATGATCCGGAATGCTGGGAGGATGATTCTGGTTCCACGCGGACGGTGGACGCCTGGGATGAGCGGAAGAAACCAATGCTTTCAACGCGGAGGAGACGCGGATGGAAAATCTGGGAGATGACATGGGGATGAAAATGTTGGATGCGAAGATCGTGGGATATGGCCTCGGAGGATCATCCACGGATGCTGAAATTTGCTGGGATTTGAGCTTGGAGCGTTGGATTCATTGCGGACGGCGAGCATGGGACGCTGAGACTCTGTTCCAAAGCAGAGGATAAGGAAGACTTTGAATTTGATTTGGCTTGCTGAGATCAATCCGGGAGTTTGGGGATGCTGCCGTTGGCTGGATGTGGCTAAGAGGAAATCCGAAAATGCTGGGATGAATCCGGATGGGGTTATGGCTCTGATCTGTGATGAAGAATTTGGGAGGTGATCTAATCCAAAATCAATCAAACTCGAATTAATCAAACTCGACCTGCACACATTAGACTCGACCAATATGACAAAATCAATCAAACTCGAATTACCTCTAATAATTTATTAAAATGCAATGATGAAGGGAAACTCATTTTCTCATGCTTGAATTTAAAGTATGTGCATAAAAATAATAATAAGTGCTATATAAAATAGATTAATTTATGCATTATTTAGCACTTATCATCTTGTGCTAAAGGCATGGCTTCTTTTTACTATTGCATAGCTTCTTTTCAACAGTAGATTCTTAACAGCAGGTAATCTAAAGAAAAGGACCCACTCCACGGAATGGGCGAGGAAACAAGAAGTCACTTGTTTCTCAAATGCGGCCGATTGTTCGGCATTTGGAAAAATTTTTTCTCGAAAATAGAATTGATGACATATGGTTTCTCGGGAGAAGTCATCGGCCGAAGAAGAACAACAAAAGGGCTTGGGCCTGCTTGGTAACTGCTGTTTTTTTGGATGATTTGGAGAGAGCGCAACAAAAGAACAACAAAATCCACATTTATGGAGACTAATAAATAAATATAAGAAACTAAGAATGAGAAGAAGAAGAAAAATAAAGAGGAGGAGGAGGATGTTAGGTCCCACCCAGAGAAGAAGAAGAAGATGACGAATGGAAGAGAGAGAGAAAATTTTATTCTCGGCTCTGCTTTGGGTTAGAGCATCCCTGGCAAAGAAGCCAACAACTCTCTTAGGGGGCGTTTGGTAACCCCAACAGGATCACCACAGTGATCTAAGATCTCCGGTGATCCAAATGCTGGGGTGATTTGATCTCCGGTGATCTAAGATCAATGTGTTTGGTAGGCCATGGTTGATTAAAAATCCCCGGATATCCATGAGTAACTTGTTTGGTATGGTATGGGGATCCAAGATCACTGACCACATAATACCACAAATATCCTAGATATATCTTACATGGATTTTTTTACGTATTTTTAATTCTCATGAATTAAAAATGTAAGTCAATATACTAATTCATATAATAACTCCATAATTTTGTCACATATTCTACTTTTAGTAGTCCTTATTATATATTTATTAATCATATGAAATAGATTATAATAAAATATTAATATATTTATCAATATATTAATTATTAATATATTCTATAAAAATATATTTATTACTCCTATAAATTATTAATCTTATACAAATATGTTATTTTTCATTATAAAATTAATATTTTATTTATACTTATAACATATTTTTTTAATACTAATAATTATTTTGATTAGAAAAGTAAGGTAAATAGAAGTAATATAGTAATATATTAAATATTTTCATTATATAAATATAAATAATAATAATATATTTCTACTAGAGTTTAAAATTATCCTTCAATAATAATGGGATAATAATATGATTAGTAATATATTATAATATAATATATATCATTAATATAATATATAATATCAATATAATATATATATATATATTGACATAATATATTGATGATATGTTGATATATCAATTTTTTTTGCTAACTTGAGAGATATTTTTGTTTTTAACTTTTAATCCAGAATCATTGCCTTGGGATAATTTTAAATTTCCGATCTTAAAAATGAATATTCCATCATTGAGTTGGAGAATGATTTGAGTAGCAGGGATGATTTAAGATCACCGCCATATATAGGACGATTATCTTATACCAAACACTCCCTTAGGGTGAGAGCAACCCAGGGCAAGAATAAAATAAGGAAACACCAAACTTCTCTCTACACTCCCCAAACCCAAGGCATTCCCACATTTAAATACTTCCCTCCCGTTGAGAGACCCAGGCCATCACTTATCACTCCTTGCCATCACTCTTCAACTCCCACGTCCCATCCGTTGCTTCGGAATCCTTCTCTTCCCCTCGAACCACGTCCACGTCCCAATACTTCCCTCGAACCACGGGGATTTGGTCTCCGAACCCGTTGTGACCTGGTGGGTTTAGTGAGCTTATCAGAGGAGAAGCCGGGAAGGAAGAGAGGGAAGAGGAGAAGGGAGATGGTCCAGCGGCGGCCGGGCCTTGGTGGTCGACGGCCAGCCGTCGACAGCAGGCGGCGGCCGGCGAGGAGGGGAAAACCGAGAGCATTATCGGTTTTGGTCCGGAACAGGGGAAGGAGGCTCGGTTCTGGGTTGGAGCAGAGGAATAGGGGCGGTGGTCTAGAGGGAAGAAGGGGCTTCGGCGGCGGCGCTTGGCCGAGGCGGCACCCCGGCCACCGGAGAAAAGGAAGGAGGAGGAGGAGAGGTGCTCGGTGGAGCTCAGAGGTGGGTGGATCGTTGAGAGATGGAAGATTTCTAGAGGGTTTTCCGAAGGGGATAATCTCGGGAGTGAGGGGATAAACTTGGGGTCGTTGCTCCGCCGCGATTCTCGCGGCGGATAGGCTCGACCGGTTTTTTTTATGGGCCTCACAGAAGGATTACAGTTGTGATCCTATTGGGACTCCTGGTTTTTTTTATGCCTTACCGTAAGCTTTTTAAAGAGAAAACGGCTTCTAGTCTCCTCTTTTTACTAGGATCCGAACTAGATATTCTTTTCCAGCCCTTTCTACAACTCTTCTTCTATAAAATCCCCCGCAGGACTCACAGGTCGGTCCCGAACTTCTTCTCTCTCGCTTTCCTCCAAGGTAGCAAAGGGTGATTCCACCTATGGCTCCCAAGTCTTCTCCGCTCAAGGCCGTCTCCTTTCTCTTTTTGGTGCTATTCTTTTGGACTTCAGCTGGTCTCGAGGAGAGGGAAGGGTGCTACATCAAGGCCATATATAGCTTGGGAGACTCCATTGCCGACACTGGCAACCTCCTTCGAGAGGGTGTGGGCGGGGCTTTTGCACCCATCGCACACCTTCCATACGGCGAGACCACTTTTCACAGGCCCACCGGGCGTTGCTCCGACGGACTTCTCATGATAGACTACCTCGGTAATATTTCCTTGCCATAGTTATATGCTATAGCTTTTTTTTATATTTCTATCGTTTTCAGCATGCATGCATTGCACTCTTCATTACATGATGCATAGCTTTTAGTTTTCTATGGGGTTCGATGGTTTCTGCATGCGTGCCATTGCTTAATTTGCAGATGGTATAGATTCATCAGTATGTACAGAGACGTGGAATATGTGTATATCAATTAAATATTAAAAAAATAAATAAATAATACAGGATGCATGAAAGATTCGAGACGGTTTCATATAAGCTTTTTAAATAATTGTGCTCATCCTTGTGCTGTTGAAAGGGCTGCATGGTTTACCATGGGACGCACATCCGTATGCCAAACTGCAACATCCATTGGTTCTTTGTAGGTTTTGGGAAGTGACAACATGAACAGAGACAGATATGCATCTAGGTTAAGATGGTGGACTTTTCTTAAACATTTTTAAAACTTGAGGGTTTATAATGTCTTGACCCTTAAACCATGAGGGAACATGTTGTATCTTTCTTGTGGAAGAAGGATTCCTCTTCCTTCATGCGAATCCACCATTGGATCAATGTTCTGCATACATTTTTTTGCTTTTTTTTCAAAAAAAAGAAGAGAAATCAGGGTTCTGTAACATGATTTATCGAACCAAAACTGTATTCTATAACCTAGAATAAGCAGTACCTCAAGACACGGGTACTCGATCTCCTCTGGGCCTGGGGCTGGTAATGGGCTCAGGCCAGGCCCAAACCCGCCAGGAAGAGACTACTTGTTTTGGGGTGCATCTTTCATGGGAAAATTCACCTTTTTTGGTAAGGTAAACCATTCAATCCTGGCCACTTCGAGATTTATGTAGATGGATGAAAGAAAAATTTAGAGTTGTTTGAGATGTGTGTGGGATGTGAAAGAAGATCCTACAGTCACATCATTTGGTCTTTTACTCATCTAAGGAGAGGCATGTAATATATCTAGATACGTATAGTACCGAACTCGAACTCTTTGCTTGAGAAAAAAAGAAAATCTTAATTAGAACTCGATCCCAGCCTGCTATCATCTTGTTGATTTACTTGTTAGATGAATTGCTGATGTACTTGTTAGATGAAATCTTATAAATCTGGCAAAACAATCGAAAAATAGCTTTCATATTATTGATCCTCTCTTAATGATGCAGACATGGAATGCATGCTCACATGATGAATGCTATACTGATCATATACAACATGCTTGGATAGAGAATTAGGATTCAGAAACGGATTTGAGTATATTTTGTCAGCTTTTGGTCATTGTGCACGTGAGGAGTATGAAAATAAAATTTGAGAATAAAAATTAAGAATTTTTGGTAAATTATTGTTTTAGGACTGCATGATACTACCCCTCTAAATATCTGAAGCATGATGCTTCTCAAATATTTTTATAATTTGTTTTTCTTTTTCAAATTCATGAACAGGCAAGTTGAGTAGCTCGATATGAATATATGGAAACAGATAAGAACATTCATCCTTCAACAAATTGTCAACTGTATACAAACACTGATAATATCACTTAATAATTGTTCATAAAAAGCTCGTATATGAATTAAAACTTTATATCACTGAAAATCTAAACTTGCTCTGTTTAATTATGTATTAGTAGCTGCATAAGCACTGGGCCTTAATTCTTATGCTTTCTTTTTTCAGCTTCGTCCCTCAATCTTCCTTTTGTCAATCCTTATTTGGACAAGGAGGCTAATTTCAACCATGGAGTCAATTTTGCTGTAGCTGGGGCCACTGCACTTGACCATTCCTTTTTCGAGGAAAGGGGCATTTTGATGCCTTATACTAATAGTTCTTTGAATGTTCAGCTTGATTGGTTGAAGACCCATCTTGATTCTGTTTGCTCATCAGAAACAGGTCCTCTTATAATTTGTTAATCTTTGGCTCTGACTTTCTTTATTCCTTTTAACAAGTAATGCATTTTATGAATAAGATTCTAATGCAACCATCTCATACTCTTAATTAATTTTTATGTATTGTTTCAATGAATCTATAGATTGTGCTGAAAAGCTTAATCATGCTCTGTTTTTGGTGGGAGAGATTGGAGGCAATGACTATAATTACGCTTTCTTTGGAGGAAAATCCATCACAGAGGTGATAAGTTATGTTCCACATGTTGTGCAAAGCATAATAAATGCTTCCAAGGTAAGGTCTCTTTTCTCCTATAGGAGACCAGTATCTTCATAACTTCTCTCATGCTCTCTTCCTAACAAAGAAACAGTGCTATGTTATATCGTCCTCTTTTGCACAACTTTCTCAGAAGTATTTCGAATACTAGTTAAGATACTCTCAGATATAATGGACAAAAAAGATATGGATCAAATTAAATTGGAAATATGAAGATGATAAGACTAATGTCCAAGCATGTAAAAACAATAATAAGATTTTACTTGGTTAGAACTATTATAGTTGGAGCATTAGATGATGATGCCTCATGTTCACATATGTACTTGTTTAGATCACAGTTTTAAATAATTATAAAAATCGATAAGATAATAACTAATATAAATTAATTACATCACTAATATGTCTTCAGCATGCATTGCTTGTACTGCCTAGTCGAGTAATGATGCATGATCTAAGATAATGTCATGAAATTTACTCAAAAAAAAAAAATAACGATATCAAAATGCATGAGAAATATCGATTATTCCTGTTTGATGCAAATAATTAATTGAATGGTTATGCAATCATGTCTTCGTTATAGTACGTGCTAACATTATATTTGTGCTGAATATATTTTAGGAAGTGATAGATATGGGAGCTGTTCAACTAGTTATTCCTGGGAATTTTCCAATTGGATGTTTTCCAAGCTACTTAACAGCATCGCGTTCATCAGATCCAGATGCTTATGACGACAGAATGTGTCTTAAAGGACTAAATGCCTTTGCCATGCTCCATAATTTAAAACTTCAAGAAGCAATACAAGAGTTGAGGCAGTCACATCCTCATGTTATCATCATGTATGCAGATTACTATCATGCCTTCTTGCATCTACTGGACAATGCATTGGATCTAGGTATGTCATGGTTCAAAAATCAATATATCACATCATTCTTGATTTCTTCGATTACATTATAAATATATGAAACTAATTTACTCGAGCTTTTTTAATTATAGGATTTGCCAAGAATTCATTGATGAAAGCTTGTTGTGGAAGTGGCAGTGAATATAACTTTGATGCCTCCAAAATGTGTGGTTCTCCTGGAGCTTCGACATGTGACAACCCTGCTGAACATATAAGTTGGGATGGAATTCATTTAACACAGAAGGCATACATGATCATGGCGCGAGAGTTAATCAGTGGTGGATTCTCCTATCCAAGCTATGGAGTCCAGGAGAAGTGGAAATGCTACTATTGAGTCCTGGAGAAGAAGGAAGCATAGTGTTGAAATAATATCTTATCCTATTTAGACTAGGAACTTGGATTGAGTTGTCAATTAGTCCGTTCATGTTTTTAGTTTTATTTTTTTGATGATTTACAAACTTGTTCTTTAAAACTATAACCTCCCACACTGGGGTGGTGGGTACAACTTTTACCTCCCACAATGGACTGCGAAGATAATACTCTCTGGCAAACTTTTTCACCTTATATTGTCGTGCCCATCTTCCAAGTGCGCCTCTTTGGAATCCTCTGCTACATGGAAGGATAGGGAGCAGTAGAAGCAGCGGAAGATGTTCCCTTTAAGGCTAATTTGAAAACCAAACCGGGACAGAAAAGAATGAGCCTTTAAGAGTGTTTTAGTTTTAGTAACCTTCTTGCATCTTGTTTTATACCTTTTTCTTGCAAATCGAGATTTTATAATTGGATTGTGGTACTAAATAGAAGGCTGCTGAAATTCCAAAGGGGACTGCCGAGGCAAGACCACCCAAATTCTTGAGGAAAGCCACATGAAGAAATCATTATAGTACTTCTATAATGGTTTCTGGCTCAAAGTTCTTTAACTTACCATATTGAAAGAACTATATAAAAAATATGTAGATTTTATATCCTTGCACTAGTTGGAAATTGAAATCAGCAAGCAAAATTATATGTTGCATGCATCAGATTAGCGTTTCATCAACTTAGATTTGTTTAAACATGGTATTGTCATCATGTTCTTCTTATTGTATTACTTTATTGGATATTGTGATTCACTTTCTCTTTCTATGTTTTCTAGTCCGTATGAATAACAATTGAGTATCTGTATGTGTGGACCAGTTTGGTTTTGTGCCACCTAAACTGATAGATGCTTGCCACCAGAACTGAATCCGACTTGACAAAACTTACCACACGATCTGGACCCTCTTTTGAAGTCGGGCCAAATTAACCAGCTAAAGACCCAGTCTGGTTGACCCTTGTGACAGGATACTGGTGATAGCTTCAATGACCTGATTAAACCTCTACCAAATATAGTGATGTTTAAAAGTTATTGAGTGAGCATCGAGAAAAATTATTCATCAGCCAGGAAATCCATTCATGCATGTGTTCCATGCGATGGAAGACCTTGTTACTTTGTGTCTTTAAGTTTTGTGATTGATATCCATCTTTTAGGTTAAATTTGGATATCAAACACAAAATAATGGTTAAGGTCCATAGTTCATGGTTTAATGATACATATATGCATGAAACCACAAGAAAGATGTACAATGTATTTAAATCTATTTGTACATGACAACATGCAAACATGGAGGTGGTAGAGGAAAGTCTCCAAATGAACTAAGCCTCTTTTTAGAGATCTTTATGATAAAGAATTCTAGCCTTATTGAAGAGTGATGACTAAGCAATGGATTGAATGTTAAGGCACTATCACAAAAATGAGTTGCTTCTGGGACCACAAAAGGGGAGCACTATTAATGAAGCACTGCTTAAAGAAGATGAAGTTATGCAGATTTTTTGGGATGATGAAGAGAACCCTAGAAGCTTTGTTGAAATCAGTATAGGTTAGAATGTTGTTCTAATAGATGCCATGAATATGAATAAGAAACTCCATAGTTTTTTCTTTTATTATTTCTTATCATTGTATTCATTACCAAAAATTGTTTTGTGACTTAATAGCATACTTTGCAGGTCACTAGTACTTTAGTTGAGAATATGCAGTGCTCCAGTGAAGTTGTTGGTCGCTTGCAAGAGTCTGGTAGACTATGATATGCAAATATGCCGCATTATGCTAAGATTGAATAATTTTAGCAAGTGATATGATGAAGACATTATAACTTATAAAATAAATAACTGGTTCTACGTATCCGCCTATGAGTGTAGTAGTTCCTTGCACTTTCTTCGGTATTAACTTAAAAAATATTTATTTCTATTTTGTATGGTGTATTTATATAACTGTGATCTCTTTCTGGCATTTCAGTATATGAGAAATATTTGGATGTTCCCTATCTATTAGAAGTTAAAAAACATGAGAAATCCTGAGTAAAAGGGCAGCTACACAGCAATTACATGTATACTAATTGTGAACATACTATCAAAACGACTTTGATCAAATACTAATGCAACTTTGATTAAATATCGATGTCACAAATTACTGCAGCTAACCCACCCTCTAAGGGACAAGTTTGACATCCATTCTTACTATTTTCTAGACCAAACTTAGTAAGAAATCTTATGGCCAATATCGATTTACTAAAAAGCCAATACCCATGTTGAAATCAATATTCATGTAGTTTGACCCATATTTTGCAACTGGCTATCTACCTTACATTTACTGCCCACTTTTTGTATTTGGAATTGGAATGGAGATTGGTGATTGTGGTCAATTACTATAAATTATGATAGAAATTGTGTTACTCTGGTTAAGTAGAATATTCTGTATTATCTTTTGATTTGTTAATGAGAAATTGCCCAGTGATTGGAAAAGTAGTATTGTGGTACTAAGTTATCATGCTAAAAATCTCATAACTGCAGTTGCCATCATAGTTTGAAGTCCATGAACCTCATCATGAAGTCGTCAAAGATAATCATTGACCAAATGTTGAGAAAATGGACAAGGGTTGTCTAGAACTAATCTTGCGTTTTCTCTAGAAAATTCAAAACATTAATTTTCTTGACTTGGAGAGAACATGTTAAGGTATTATTAGAAATTAAGGATTTTTGTGAATTCACTAAGGACATGCCTCAGAAGGAAATAATTTCAGGGGTAGCCTCATCAAGAATAATGGGTTTACCTTTTCGAAAAAAAAAGAATGATTAGTTCATAACTCAGGTGATCCTATCGAAGAGGTTGAATTTGAACTTGTATCTCATTCCTGTTCATATATTTAAATGTTTGCAATGTTTGGGTAGTGCTCCATGTTGCATATTATTTGCAAATGATACTATTTATAATGTGAACAGGACCCAGACGCTCGCACTTCTCGATCCCACATGCCGGCCCATGGCCGCCACCTCTCTCTCAGGAGCATCCTCCTGCTGGACTTCTCGGTTGTTGGTTCGACTCTAAATTGATCTTCTTCTTTCTTGAACGGATTTTTTTCGGACTTGAACAAGAATTGGTCAAAAAAGCCTAACGCCCTATCAAGTTTTCTCACAATGGTATCACCTTCCATTCAAGTATGAAATATCTCCGCCTCCCCATTCCTTTATCAAAGGGGGACGAGGCCATAGGCCGAAGGGGGGAAACGAACCATAAATGGCAGGTAAATTTCTCCGATCGGAGTTGTGAAACATTTTTTGGAGAAAAAAGACTCACAAGGCATCTAAAAAAGAAAAGAAGTTTACCAGGTTGATAGATTGTACATCTTCCTACCAGTGCTTGTTTAGCTGTCACAATCTCTATTACGCATCAGATGAATGGTGGCCGATGCTTATATTAGAGACATGGAGGAAAGTTTGAGAGGATGAGGATAGAGTATACCTTGATCTAGATATATGCATATTAAGTTTTTGTTTGTGAATATTAATGATACTAATTCCCTGGTTAAAATTGGTGGCGATACTAAATTTAATAACAATTCTTGCCGAATAAAAGAAAATCAATTAGATGAAAATCATGGTATGCCGAACCGGCCTGTCCTGACCGGTATGGGCCGGTACGAACCGGTCCAGCCAGCTACCGGTACGCCAGAGACCGGTACGGGCCGATTCATTGTCGGAGACGAAGAAGACGAAGAGAAGGAGAGAGAGCGCAGGGAAGAGAGGGAGAGAGGAGACCTGTGGCCTCCGCCGCGCCCCCGTAGGTTCCCTTGCCCTCCGCCGGCCTATGCCGCCCCTCTGCGGCTCTCCGATGGCGGCCCCAGGTATCCTCCCTCCCTCTCTTCCCCGCGCTCTCTCTTGTTCTCTTCTTCTTCCTCGGCTCCGGCGGAAAAGAGCTGGCCGGTTCATACCGCCCGGTTCCGGTATGAACCGGAACCGTACTGATGAGGATGAAGTTGAGATTACCTTGGAATGTTGAACATGTAATGTATATAGTGAAAAACTGAAAATATAATATTACAGCCATAATTTGGCTTGATTAGTTACTTGATGCAAATTCACCTTATGCCAAATATTAGTGTGCGAAGTGGGGAGCTATGGTTATGAATATATTTGGATGAAGCATGTTAGGAAAATTTTGTTGAATTGCTATTCTATGAATAAAAAAAATTTAATTTCTTTTGAGAAGACTATTGATATTTTGGCTTTGGAATCGCAAAAGGGATGATATTTAAACTATTTGAGCATATAGCTGTTAATAGTTAGTGTTATGAGTAAGAGCAAAGCTTGAAAGTGTTTGAAAATGATAATTGGAGTGAGTGACTGGGGTACATGTAGCATGGAGGCATGAAGGATTTTGTTATCTCGCTCTCCACAATATCCTTCCTACTCTTCACTGACAGCGAAATGCTAAGGAACAAAACCCATGATGCAAAGAAAGAGTAAAAATCTCTTCACGAGGAAAGGATGAATTGACATCAATTCTTACATATTCATGTTTAGGCATTTAGCTCACATCAACAGGACTCCCAAATCATATTCATATTAAGGCTTTCTTGTGCCAAGATCAAGAAGAAAGTATAATGCAAGAAGGAAGAATGAAACTTAGGAAGAATAGAATTCTAATGTAAAAGAAAAATTGTTAGGGACTCGATCCCATTACTTTTTCCCCTCTTTACCATGCCTCACCTGCCTAATCAGTTCTTTTGCCTCCCAGATTCGGACAATTAACTCAAAGTCTCAAACTATGGAGGGCTACACTTTAAGGGCTATTGGTGCTCGACACCAAGCTTTATTGACAAAACAAGCTAGTAGGGTTGTGCTTAATCCTAATTCATTATGGGCATGGATTGTTCTACTAAAAATTGTTTTCGAAGACCTGGTCGATAACCACGACCACCAAGAAAGGCATCGCTGCCATGGAAGAAAATTTGATATTAGATTACTTGAGATGGATTGTGGGTAATGGTCGTAGCATATCCATCTTAAAATGACCCTTTGGATTGTTAGGGCACCATTGAAAGAATGTGTAAGCCCTATAAATTTATGCTTATCGGATGGCACAGTTGATCAAAGTCTAAAGATCTCTATTCTCCTGATTCACCCTACGACGTTGATCGGCTGGATCCAAATCGAGCTAGGGAGGTGGGCTCGCATCCCCTGATTTAGGACATCTAGTGTTTGGTGAGAGAATATATCTTCTCTACAGATTGAATGGCTTTTTTTGTGTTAGATTACTCTGGTGGAGTACTTTGGACTTCTAAAGCACGAGAGCCTAAAGCTTTTAGGAATATTTTTGTTTTCTGACTTTCTTAGATATATTCACAGCATAGTTGGAAACGCCCGTCTATACAAAAAAAAAATCTGTATTCTCTTCAAAACTAACTCTTCCACTACAATGTGTACCCGGTGGTTTTTGCAACATTAATTGCCTCCTCGCATCGCAGTGTTGAATTTATCATCTGCTTCACTGGATACTCTATCTAGTTGGCAAGAAATGATGATGTTCCACCAAGAGGAAAAAACAAGGCCTATCCAAGTGCTTAGAAAGGCATGAAGGCTAATGAAATCCTGGATTTCCGTTTCTCTCATTGCTGGCAACAAACAACTTCATTCGTTTGGGAGCCCCCTACCTGCAGGTCTCCTCAAGGTTTCTTTTGATAGATTGGTTGAGGATGAAAAGGGAGTGGATGTGGTTAGCTTTAACTATCTTTCCTCACTATTCCAATGGCCAAGCTTCAAAGGGCATGGAAGGGAATGATGATGTAGATGCACAAAATGTTGTCATCGAAGGTGACTCCTCCACATTGATTCAGTGGATTGATCAAACTTCCATGGATACCACCGATCAACAACCTCTCCTGTTATCATTCAAGATCGCCCATGCTTTCTAAGAATACCTTATATGATTAGCAAATCTAATCTATGTTCCGTAAGAATAAGGGTAATTAACGGCCGATCCATTAGTGGACCGCGCCTTCATATTTAACCCCTATGGACCGTTTTTATAGCATCCAATCCACAGGTTAAAGTTCCTTTAATTCGCCATCCCTGAGGACAAAAATGCCCTCCATATTTTTCTAACCCTTCTTTCCCCAGCCGCCTCGACTTTTCCACTTGATGCGCTAAATTCGTGATTGAAATATGAAATGAAATGAATAGGTATGTGAATCAACTTTCATTTGTTTCATGCTCCGTGTCGGGGTTGGTCTGAAGAATGACGTCTCAATATCAGTGTATTCGGGCATAAGATAGTGAGTTGTGACTATAAAGCTCCTTCATAGCCATCTCCTTCTCATACTAAGCTTGATGATCCGACAATTCCATACCATATTCTCGACGAATATCCTTTACAATATTAATTAGCCTATATAATGACATACCTTCAAATTTTTCTCACAATGTTTGAAACCCAATATTTCGAAACCTTAGGATGAGACCGAACTCCGCATGCATGCTTACTATTTATTATTTTAGTTGCAAACTTTTCTTGATTCCCAAGTCAAGAAGCTTGAATATGCCATCCATATTTTTCATATGCACATTTCACGGTCTCCCGCTGATGATCGTTCTTCACAAACACAAAATCTCTACAATATGCGATGCAGAAGTTGAAAATTGTGTTACAAAGGATTTTCAGATCATTGAACTCCTCACCAACACCCTCTATAGAGCTTTCCAAGCATCCAAAGTATTTCTTTTACTTGGTTCCTACTTAATTGCAGCTCGTGTTCCAAAATTATTAAATGGGTTAAGCAGTTTTGTAGGAGATTAGCCATTCTGTTGTTTATTTAGTCTTCCTTGGTAAGTTTGCAAACATAGGAAGGTTTTCATGACTAGTTGTATTGGATAATTTAAACAAGAAGTTATCAGTAAGAGATGAAAGCTAACAAAATGGAGTAAAATCTGTTGTGTTCCTGCTAATCTAAATTTAAAAGCTTTATTTGAAAGATTTTAACTACGTAAATTGCCAATGAGTTGCTGCCTTCAATCTTGGATCGTTCCTGCAGGATTATTTACCGGCTGGCTTCTGGAACCATTGAGCACGCTGTAGTTCTGCAGAAATGGCTGTATCTGGAGCTGTATCTTGGAACGAGTTGGTACCATATATAATGAATTTTGTTCAAAGCTATATATATTATGAAAGGACATGCGTGCTAAGGTTCTATAACTCTTGCCATCTACCAGGAAGCAAGTTGAGGGAAAGCAATTGAAGTATGCTGTTTGGGATTGTGGAATTTCAAGTTTTAAGCAGCTCATGGGATTCCAAATCTCGAGAATAGCTTCTATATGACATATTATGTCTGCAGATGATTTGATGCTATGCGGGCAAGCCTCAGTAATGGAAGCCTGCAATCATAAGGAGGCAATCAAACTCTATCGCATTGCATGGTTTCTGGGCAAAAAATAAATTATTCAGTTCTCTTGGGATGGAAGGCTCATACTTCGCCACATTCTGGGAGGTCGGTGCTCATAAAATTTGCACCGAGTTCTATTCCCATCTATTTAATGTCTACTGTCAAATTTCCAAATTCACTTTTCTCTAAAATTTCACAATCATCAAGGACTTCTTGTGGGGGTATCATACAATCGTCTTTACAAAACCTATGGGCTTGGGTGGTTTGGGCATTAGGAACCAAGAGCCTGTGAATGATGCTTTATTGATTAAATTGGGGTGGCTCATTCTCAACACAAATGCGCCATGGTGAAGTAGCTAAATACTTGCCGCCCCAAATTGGGTTCGTCCACAATAACACGAAGCCTATACAAAAAAAAAAAACCATCATACAAAGATTTATCTCATAAATTACAATAATAAAAGTGGTCGAAAGTTTTCTATTTATCAAACAAAGAAATGCAGATAGAGAGCATCTAAATCCAGCATTTAAGTATTCAAAGCTTATCCTTTTCTATTTAAGTATTACACAATCGGGCAAATATATCAGTTTTAAAGTAATATGAAATTCTTTATGATCATAATTTAAACATAACCATAGTTCATTGCCTGAGAATTGAACTCAGATGGCGATTGAATGAATCGAGAAAAAGCGCAGGGACTTCCTTTGGAGGGGAGAAAAGAATTGTAACGGAGGTCACTTCCTAATGACCTGCGAAAAGGTCCGTAGACGAAAACAGCATCTCAAAACCTTGATGAGAACTGGTAAAACGCTAGTGGAGACTCTACAACGAGCAATCAAAACCTTGACGAGAACTGGTTTAAACTATCTACTACACCAAGAAGCTTCCTAGCCAACCGAAACCAAGAAACATCAAATTGGCTTCTGCTGCATGGAAGGGTATTATAAAGGTAAATCCTCTTTTCAATCAAAGCATGGTCTTTAGGGTCGGAAATGGAAAGCAGGTTTCCTTTTGGCTCGATCATTGGATCGGTTCAGCACCACTAAAAGAGATTTTCTCAAACTTGCTCGAATTGTACGGAAATCGAATATATCGGCCGCAGAAGCCATCTCATCTCAAAATATTCGGAGCCTGTTCAGAGAAGCTCTACACTCAAGAGGAGACAATCACTTCAATTGTTACTCTCTCAGGTGGAATGGAAATGGAACATACAGAGGACCTTAACAGTTAGAAACTACTATACCTTCTTACAAATGGTGGAGTAGGGTCCAACTTTGCTCAGATTATCTCGAAAGTCCCTCTAGGGGAAAAATCAAAAATTTTTGCATGGCTTTTTTTTTTCTTTTTACTGTTGCATGGCTTCTTTTCAACTGTAGATTCTTAACAGCAGGTAATCTAAAGAAAAGGACCCACTCCACGGAATGGACGAGGAAACAACAAGTCACTTGTTTGTTTCTCAAATGCAGCCTATTGTTCGACATATGGAAAAAAAAATTTCTCAAAAAACGGAGCTCATCTACCTCCCAAATAGAATTGATGATTAAAAATTCTTCCTTTGAAGTTTATAGTTTATTTGTTCCAAAAAAATGGATCTTTTATGATTGATCGCCCCGAATAATTTTTTAAGATGTAAATAAGTCTTAAAAAAACTTATTTATTTATTTTTAAAAAAAAATATTTTATTTATACAATAGAATATAGAGTTAAATATGTTTCATTCATAATATGGTTTCTCGGGAGAAGTCGTCGGTCGAATAAGAACAACAAAAGGGCTTGGGCCTGCTTGATAACTGCTGTTTTTTTGGATGATTTGGAGAGAGCGCAACAAAAGAACAACAAAATCCATATATTTATAGAGAGTAATAAATAAATATAAGAAACTAAGAATGGGAAGAAGAAGAAAAATTAGGAGGAGGAGATGAAGTCGGGAAGGAAGAGAGGGAAGAGGAGAAAGGAGATGGTCCAGCGGCGGCCGGGCTTTGGTGGTCGACGGCCAGCCGTCGACAGCAGGCGGCGGCCGGAGAGGAGGGGAAAACCGAGAGCATCCTCGGTTTTGGTCCGGAACAGGGGAAGGAGGCTCGGTTCGTTGGAACAGAGGAATAGGGGCGGTGGTCTAGAGGGAAGAAGGGGCTTCGGCGGCGGCGCTTGGCCGAGGCGGCACCCCGGCCACCGGAGAAAAGGAAGGAGTAGGAGGAGAGGTGCTCGGTGGAGCTCAGAGGTGGGTGGATCGTTGAGAGATGGAAGATTTCTAGAGGGTTTTCCGAAGGGGATAATCTCGGGAGTGAGGGGATAAACTTGGGGTCGTTGCTCCGCCGCGATTCTCGCGGCGGATAGGCTCGACCGGTTTTTTTTATGGGCCTCACAGAAGGATTACAGTGTGATCCTATTGGGACTCCTGGTTTTTTTAATGCCTTACCGTAAGCTTTTTAAAGAGAAAACGGCTTCTAGTCTCCTCTTTCTACTAGGATCCGAACTAGATATTCTTTTCCAGCCCTCTCTACAACTCTTCTTCTATAAAATCCCCCGCAGGACTCACAGGTCGGTCCCGAACTTCTTCTCTCTCGCTTTCCTCCAAGGTAGCAAAGGGTGATTCCACCTATGGCTCCCAAGTCTTCTCCGCTCAAGGCCGTCTCCTTTCTCTTTTTGGTGCTATTCTTTTGGACTTCAGCTGGTCTCGAGGAGAGGGAAGGGTGCTACATCAAGGCCATATATAGCTTGGGAGACTCCATTGCCGACACTGGCAACCTCCTTCGAGAGGGTGTGGGCGGGGCTTTTGCACCCATCGCACACCTTCCATACGGCGAGACCACTTTTCACAGGCCCACCGGGCGTTGCTCGGACGGACTTCTCATGATAGACTACCTCGGTAATATTTCCTTGCCATAGTTATATGCTATAGCTTTTTTTTATATTTCTATCGTTTTCAGCATGCATGCATTGCACTCTTCCTTACATGATGCATAGCTTTTAGTTTTCTATGGGGTTCGATGGTTTCTGCATGCGTGCCATTGCTTAATTTGCAGATGGTATAAATTCATCAGTATGTACAGAGACGTGGAATATGTGTATATCAATTAAATATTAAAAAGAAAAAAATAAATAATACAGGATGCATGAAAGATTCGAGACGGTTTCATATAAGCTTTTTAAATAATTGTGCTCATCTTTGTGCTGTTGAAAGGGCTGCATGGTTTACCATGGGACGCACATCCGTATGCCAAACTGCAACATCCATTGGTTCGTTGTAGGTTTTGGAAAGTGACAACATGAACAGAGACAGATATGCATCTAGGTTAAGATGGTGGACTTTTCTTAAACATTTTTAAAACTTGAGGGTTTATAATGTCTTGACCCTTAAACCATGAGGGAACGGGTTGTATCCTTCTTGTGGAAGAAGGATTCCTCTTCCTTCATGTGAATCCACCATTGGATCAATGTTCTGCATATATTTTTTTGCTTTTTTTTTTTTAAAAAAAAAGATAAATCAGGGTCCTGTAACATGATTTCTCGAACCAAAACTGTATTCTATAACCTAGAATAAGCAGTACCTCAGGACACGGGTACTCGATCTCCTCTGGGCCTGGGGCTGGTAATGGGCTCAGGCCAGGCCCAAACCTGCCTGGAAGAGACTACTTGTTTTGGGGTGCATCTTTCATGCGAAAATTCACCTTTTTTTGGTAATGTAAACCATTCAATCCTGGTCACTTCGAGATTTATGTAGACGGATGAAAGAAAAATTTAGAGTGGTTTGAGATGTGTGCGGGATGTGAAAGAAGATCCTACAGTCACATCATTTGGTCTTTTACTCATCTAAGGAGAGGCATGTAATATATCTAGATACATATTGTACCGAACTCAAACTCTTTGCTTGAGGAAAAAGAAAATCTTAATTAGAACTCGATCCCAGCCTGCTATCATCTTGTTGATTTACTTGTTAGATGAATTGCTGATGTACTTGTTAGATGAAATCTTATAAACCTGGCAAAACAATCGAAAAATAGCTTTCATATTATTGATCCTCTCTTAATGATGCAGACATGGAATGCATGCTCACATGATGAATGCTATACTGATCATATACAACATGCTTGGATAGAGAATTAGGATTCAGAAACGGATTTGAGTATATTTTGTCAGCTTTTGGTCATTGTGCACGTGAGGAGTATGAAAATAAAATTTGAGAATAAAAATTAAGAATTTTTGGTAAATTATTGTTTTAGGAGCGCATGACACTACCCCTCTAAATATCTGAAGCATGATGGTTCTCAAATATTTTTATAATTTGTTTTTCTTTTTCAAATTCATGAACAGGCAAGTTGAGTAGCTCGATATGAATATATGGAAACAGATAAGAACATTCATCCTTCAACAATTTGTCAACTGTATACAAACACTGATAATATCACTTAATAATTGTTCATAAAAAGCTCGTATATGAATTAAAACTTTATATCACTGAAAATCTAAACTTGCTCTGTTTAATTATGTATTAGTAGCTGCATAAGCACTGGGCCTTAATTCTTATGCTTTCTTTTTTCAGCTTCGTCCCTCAATCTTCCTTTTGTCAATCCTTATTTGGACAAGGAGGCTAATTTCAACCATGGAGTCAATTTTGCTGTAGCTGGGGCCACTGCACTTGACCATTCCTTTTTCGAGAAAAGGGGCATTTTGATGCCTTATACTAATAGTTCTTTGAATGTTCAACTTGATTGGTTGAAGACCCATCTTGATTCTGTTTGCTCATCAGAAACAGGTCCTCTTATAATTTGTTAATCTTTGGCTCTGACTTTCTTTATTCCTTTTAACAAGTAATGCATTTTATGAATAAGATTCTAATGCAACCATCTCATACTCTTAATTTATTTTTATGTATTGTTTCGATGAATCTATAGATTGTGCTGAAAAGCTTAATCATGCTCTGTTTTTGGTGGGAGAGATTGGAGGCAATGACTATAATTACGCTTTCTTTGGAGGAAAATCCATCACAGAGGTGATAAGTTATGTTCCACATGTTGTGCAAAGCATAATAAATGCTTCCAAGGTAAAGTCTCTTTTCTTCTATAGGAGACCAGTATCTTCATAACTTCTCTCATGCTCTCTTCCTAACAAAGAAACAGTGCTATGTTATATCATCCTCTTTTGCACAACTTTCTCAGAAGTATTTCGAATACTAGTTAAGATACTCTCAGATATAATGGACAAAAAAGATATGGATCAAATTAAATTGGAAATATGAAGATGATAAGACTAATGTCCAAGCATGTAAAAACTAATAAGATTTTACTTGGTTAGAACTATTATAGTTGGAGCATTAGATGATGATGCCTCATGTTCACATATGTACTTGTTTAGATCACAGTTTTAAATAATTATAAAAATCGATAAGATAATAACAAATATAAATTATTTACATCACTAATATGTCTTCAGCATGCATTGCTTGTACTGCCTAGTCGAGTAATGATGCATGATCTAAGATAATGTCATGAAATTTACTCAAAAAAAAAAAATAACGATATCAAAATGCATGAGAAATATCGATTATTCCTGTTTGATGCAATTAATTAATTGAATGGTTATGCAATCATGTCTTCGTTATAGTATGTGCTAACATTATATTTGTGCTGAATATATTTTAGGAAGTGATAGATATGGGAGCTGTTCAACTAGTTATTCCTGGGAATTTTCCAATTGGATGTTTTCCAAGCTACTTAACAGCATCGCGTTCATCAGATCCAGATGCTTATGACGACAGAATGTGTCTTAAAGGACTAAATGCCTTTGCCATGCTCCATAATTTAAAACTTCAAGAAGCAATACAAGAGTTGAGGAAGTCACATCCTCATGTTATCATCATGTATGCAGATTACTACCATGCCTTCTTGCATCTACTTGACAATGCGGTGGATTTAGGTATGTTATGGTTCAAAAATCAATATATCACATCATTCTTGATTTCTACAATTACATTATAAATATATGAAACTAATTTACTCTAGCTTTTTTAACTATAGGATTTGCCAAGAATTCATTGATGAAAGCTTGTTGTGGAAGTGGCGGTGTGTATAACTTTGATGCCTCCAAAATGTGTGGTTCTCCTGGAGCTTCAACATGCGACAACCCTGCTGAACATATAAGTTGGGATGGAATTCATTTAACACAGAAGGCATACATGATCATGGCGCGAGAGTTAATCAGTGGTGGATTCTCCTATCCAAGCTATGGAGTCCAGGAGAAGTGGAAATGCTACTATTGAGTCCTGGAGAAGAAGGAAGCATAGTGTTGAAATAATATCTTGTCCTATTTAGACTAGGAACTTGGATTGAGTTGTCAATTAGTCCGTTCATGTTTTTAGTTTTATTTTTTTGATGATTTGTTTAGAGTATTAATCATCTGTCTCTGATGGGACTATGTCATTTTGTGTTTCATCAATTATTGACAATTGCGTTAAATTTGATGGTCAAGATTTTATCTAGCTCGACCCCACTGTATGGCAAACTTGTTCTTTAAAACTATAACCTCCCACACTGGGGTGGTGGGTACACGTATGTAGGTCTCATAGCTTCTGAAATTTACCTCCCACAATGGACTGGCAAGCTCTCATGTCCTGAAAAAATCTAAGCAATTGTAATATGACCAGATTTAACATATCTTCTACATACAGATATTTTATTCTTCTTTTAGGCAAGAGACTTCATCTTTATCAGCAATTCCAATCTAGTTATATCAGCAAAGAAAGAGTAAATATGATTGAGATTTGTATCTTCAGAGATTGACATAACGTAGGCTTCGCTACCATAAGAGAAAACAACCATGAAAATGGGGCTATCTATATTCATTAAAGTCATGACAGTTTAAAAAGCAGGGATAAAGAGATGCTACAAATTTTGTTTTTTAATATTGGATGTGAAGGGAATGATAAAATAGAGTGGAGAATTTTTCTTTATAGGGCCCTTTTATACATTAATGGACTAAGGAGAAGTATTATTTTCAGTTGACCGTTTCAAGAAAGGAAGTTACCAAATTGGGAAGAAAAGATTTAACAAACGGGGAAGAAAAGATTTGGGTCCGGCGTGCATGAAGAAATATGAGATTTGAGGTGGATATGCGTGTGGGAATGATTCTTCTTTATCCACATCTTTTTTGTATTCATGGAATAAAGAAGCTATTTGAATAGAGAAGAGATTTGGGTCATACGTGCGCTGTAACCAAACTGATGGAGGTTTTGGGGGTATCTTCAGAATTTTAAAATAATAAAATCGGCATTAGGGTTTGGGAATTATAAAGCGCATTAGGGTTTGTGCCCAATTCCCGGTGGGGTTCAATTTATCCATATCATAAGATTTTAGGGAGTATCCAATGCAATGCTTTTTCTATTAAAATTTATAAGCCATAACAATAAAAGCGAAAACCAGAATACCGTAGGCAAGTTAACAGCGAACAAGAAAGAGAAAAAATATTGAAAGGGTCGATCACACCCAGCCTTCATAGTTCAAAGACCTCCGGTTGATGCAAGCAACCAATGCGACGATTCCCAACCAATGTCATTCGTATCCAGAATAGAAAACTTCGCCCAGCTCGACTGGAGGAGCCATGAAGCATGCCCATGCTTGCCGTCCATGTTGTACACCACCATGAACCTCCTGTCCTCCCCGGTGGGATACCCCCAGCGTTGCAGAGCAAAATGTATGCGGTTACCCTGGCCAATCCTCCCGGCGTTCGACACCGAAAACGAACCCCCCTTCCCCAGGAACAGCGCTCGATCGCGGAAACCCTCGACCTCCAACCACGCCATCTCGTCCATGTCCGCCATGAAGACCTTTGGATACCACGTCTTGCTGTCCTTGAAAACCAGCAAAATAGTCCCCGATGCCTCGAGGACGTACCATCTCTTGTGGACGTCCGGCCACACGCGCCGCACGCGGCTGTCGTCCAAATCTAGCCAACTCAGCCTAGGCACGCCATTAAACACGTCGACGACGCCTAACTGGCGACACGGGCTAACGACATATAGTCTTCCGTTGCAGGCAACTGCATCGCAGTCGACGACAGTGGGCCAGCGGCTGCTCATGGCGACGGTCGACCACGCGGCATCGCCGATGGTGCAGTAGACGAAGCAAGAGTCGAACATGAACACGACGACACAGCCGGGGTCCGTGGGGGGCAAGGAGAGGCCGACAGTGGCATCGACGGGGATGGAACTGAACGGCCACGGTGGGAGGTCGATGCGGGCATTGGAGAAGGGGTGATGGAGGAAGCGCTCGTCGGAGTAGGGGTCGGCGAAGAGGAGCCAGCCATGGGAGGAGGCGAGGCAGAGCTTCTTGGAGGAGCCGGGGAGGGGGACGTCGTGGTAAGTGCCGTCGAAGGGGCTGTAGAAGGTGCGGGTTTCGGAGCCGGGGTCGTCGGGGGGCAGCATTAGGAGGGGGACGGTGACGGGACGGGTGACGGCGAGGGCACGCCAGGAGCGGCAGACCAAGCTGAATTGAAGCTGGTCCGGGAGAGGAAGGTGGTCGAGGATCAGGCCGAGAAGCGATTCGTGGAGATCAGCCCACACGCTGCTGCTGCTGCTGCTGCTGTTGTTGCAGGTCTTTATTGTCTTCTTCTTGGCGAGAGTTCCCATCGGCTTCTTGAGGATGGTTTGGTGCTTTGAATCCATGGCTGGGCGAAGAGGTTTGAAGTCTCGCTTGACACTTAAAAAAGGAACGAGGTTTGAGTTGGAAGCGGACTTGAGGAGGGAAACCGTTGTTTAGGACTCGGTCAAGGAGTTCAATCCACGTACAGTTGCAGACTGTCTCGACCTACTTAAATTAATTATTTTCTCAAAAATTATATATATAAAAAACCAAAGGAGTACTACTGAGACTCTACTTCTTTTCCATCACGAATTGGGAGAACTCCGCTATATTTGAGGCTTACCCAACTCCCACCTAGCAAAAGATATAGAAGAAAGGTATTAAAAAAAATAAAGGATATGTGATTCTAGAATACAGATTGAGAAATGAAGATTAATTATGATGATTTTTAGGTTTTTTTTTTTATATACAAAGCTGTGATTTTAAGTCGATGGTACCTGGGAAAACGGTCTCTAGAGGAGCCCGAGGTAGACAGCATTCTTCAAGATTAACTAGTCCTGCTTTAATAAGATAATTTCATAAAGTAATACGATATGTTTTAGCAAGGCTATAGTTTTGAAATCAATATTTCATACTTTCTGAATTATCCAAATACTCAAAATATTAACCAACAAATAATAATTCAACAGCCATAACTATGGCCAAGCTTATCCATGTGGTAGGCTTGAAAACCATATTTAACGCCCATGGTGCAAGTTTAGAGCCACATTTAATGCATGTCATAGTATAATCTCACTAATTAAAAAGCCAAATTGTAATCAAACTGAAATCCAAAAAAATACAATGAGATCCACATTTATTATGATCACATTCCAGTCAGATTACTAGTTTAAATCCACTTCAAAAAATACATAAAATTTCCAGTATGTCATAATCACAAGACGTCTTTCTACAGAGAACGGATCTCTTAGGGTCCTCACCAGAGACTTTCCACAAAAAATACTAGTTCTCATCCTTTTATACTCTTGAGTGAAAATTATACATTGACCTTAGTGATCATGGTGCTCTCTATTCTTTTAACCTTGGCCTGATGAAACATGACCCAACAAGGTTTGATGGTCTTCGCACCACTTGATGGACCGATACTCACTCCTACCAGTATATAAGCCTCCAAGTTTCCGGACCAGCGTGTCTCATGCAGATGGAGAGATGTGCAAAACTTGAGATTTTCCACTCTCCTTGGGCGCTTGGTCTTCTCCTGTGCCTCGTGCTCTTTCTTTCTTTCTTTCTTTTCCTCTACTGCGCGCTACTACTTTTTTTTTGGTTTCTCAGCCGCACTTTATTTTGTGTCACCCGCCTCATATGCCGCACACACACGTGGTCCTGCACAAAAAAACAAAGATAAAGCCCTAGTGGGCTGTTGGTCTTCTCCAAATAGGCTGGATCTACTTACAATCTCCTCCACTAGCCCACAAAGGAAGGAGAATATACTATAACTTGCTAGTTAGAATCCATGCCGGCCAATTCGGCACAAAGTTTTAGCTTCTCTCTAGTCACAACTTTCGTCATCATGTCAGCTGGATTCTTTTCAGTGTGAATCTTTTGTAGTACTAACTGCTCTGCAACTGCCAGTCATGGGCATCGGGCCGTGCCGGGCCGGCCCGGCCCAGGCCCACTGGGCCACGGACTAAACGGGCCGTGCCCGGCCCGGCCCGCTAACGCTCAGCCAAAAACCCAAGCCCAGCTCGGCCCTAGGCCCGTGGATTGGCGGGCCGGGCACGGCACGGCACGAGACGGGCCGGGCCCGGCACGGCACGAGACGGGCCGTGCCAGGCACGGCCCATCACGGGCTGCCAGACGGGCCGTGCCAGGCACGGGCTGCCAGACGGGCCGTGCCAAGCACGGCCCGTAACGGGTCCAAACGGGCCGTGCCAGGCACGGCTCGTAACGGGTCCAAACGGGCCGTGCCTGGCACGGCCCGTCTGGCAGAAAAATTCTGCCCGTTACAGGCCGTGCCTGGCACGAGACGGGTCGTGCCTGGCACGGCCCATTTGGACCCGTTACGGGCCCTGCCTGGCACGGCCCGTCTGGCTGGGGGGAAGAAAATAACCGTTTCCAACGGCTATTTTTTGGTTTTTTCCCAAAATACCCCTCCCAACAGTCCAAAAACGGCTAATTTGAGGGGTCTTTTGGGGAAAAAAAATTTTGGAGTCCTATAAATACCACTTTCCTCCCTCATTCTCACTACACCAAACCAACTATTCTCTCCTTCTCTACTACTACTATTTCTCTCTTTAAAGTGCTCTTCTAGCAATTTAATTTTTAGTTTGCATTTAGCAAGTGTTCAAGTGCTACACAAGAGGAGGTTTCTGTTGAGAAGAGAAGGTCACTCCTGTTGAGAGCACAAGAGGAAGCTCAGAATCTCGGCTCTACCTCTGCCCTCTGACCCTCTACTCAATTCCTCCTTGTGGTTAGTTTTTATTTTTTGCATTCATCAATTTAGATATGTCATCTTTTGAGGAAAGTCATTTTGGCATTTCTTCTGTTTCTGAGGGAGAAGAAACTAATCCCCAACCCCATGTTCCTAGTTCCTCTAGAACTAGTGAACCGAGTGAAGATCAAACATCTTCTCGTAAGAGGACTAGTGCTGTATGGAATGAATTTGATAGAATTATGGTTGATGGAGTCTAGAAAGCAAAATGTAAAAAATGTGCCAAACTTTATAGTTGTAGTAGTAGTGGGGGAACAGGCCATTTAAAAAGACATCAAGAGAGTCATAGGATGCATGATTCTCATGCTCAAGGTACCCTTAATATACAAGGGGGATCACTTGTAGGTAATTTTGCATATAATCATGAAAATCAAAGAAAAACACTTGTAAAATGGATAGTTAAGGATGAATTACCTTTTAGTTTATGTGAATCTTTTAATTTTGAAGAATATGTTCAATTAAACCTATAACCTGCTTACAAAACAACTAGTAGGCGTACATTTAGAAGAGTAGCTATGACTAACTTTTTAGCAATGAGACAAACTTTAATTGAAACACTCTCTATTTTAAATGTAAAAATTTCATTAACTTCTGATATTTGGTCAGCATCTGTAGGTAGTAATTATTTTATTGTCATTACTGCTCATTATATTGATAATGATTGGTAATTAAATAAACGTATTCTTGCTTTTCGTGCTTTTGATTTTCCACATTCTGAGCAACAAATTTCAAATGCCATTTATCAAACTGTATGTTCATATAATATTAATGATAAAATTATGTCTATTACTTTTGATAATGCATCTAATAATAATTCTCCTGTTACATTATTAAAGGACTCATTGCATCCCATGTTAAATGGAAATTTATTGCATATTAGATGTGCATGTCATATCTTAAATCTTTCTGTTCAAGCTGGCATGGGCATGATTCAAGATGTGGTTTCAAAAATTAGAAATGCAGTTTCTTTTATTCATGCTTCAAGATCAAGACTTCAAGAATTTAAGGAACTATGTATAAATCATGGTAAACGTTTTAAAAAATTTAAACTTGATGTAATTACTCGTTGGAACTCAACATATAGCATGATACATGATGCATACCCATATAAAAACTTATTAAGTGCATATATTAATGATCGTGGATTAGGCTTTACATTGACTGAAACTGATTGGAATAAAGAAAAAATTTTGGAAGATTTTTTGCTTAGTTTTTATAATGCTACTAATGTTCTTTCTGGTATTTATTATCCAACTTCATGTTCATTTTTACAACAAGCATATATAATTAGTCAAAAATTTGCAGAACATAGATATGATGATATTTTAATGCCTATTATTGAACAAATAGAATCTAAATGGAATGAGTATTGGGACAAGATATGTCCTATGCATAACTGTAATAACCCCAAAATTTTTTTTTATATAAAAAGGGATAGAATAGTCCTTTAAAATTGATATAAGAGTAAAATTGGAAAGAAATCAAAGTTAATGGTATAACAGTAGATATGTTGAAGTGTTAGGGACAAAATGAGAATTTAATAATATTAAACAAAGGGTGAATAGTGCTTGATGTGACTTAATTGGAGGGTTTGAGTTGGTCTAAGACGGAATGAAATAGAGAGAGAGGAAGGGAGTCTCAAGCGTGAAACAGAGAGGAAAGAAAGAAAGAAAAAGAGAAGAAGAAGAAGAAGAAAGAAGAAGAGGAAGGGGATTCGAGGAGGAAAGGGATCCCGGTTGCACTTCCAGCTGAAGGAAAAAACGTAGATCTCCTTCCCCTCTATGCAAGGACCTCGATTTCCAAAAAGAAAAAGGTAAATATCTGTCCCTATCTAGTCTTTTGATGACATTAGGCTATACAAAGGGTGGATATAGTCTAGAGGGGTTGGATAAGGGTTGTAAAAGAGGCGGTTAAAAGAGGAAGAATCGGATTTTGACAAATTTTTCCGGCACTACGGAAAAACTGTGTCGAAGTCCCAACTTCGGCGAATTATTTAGGGGGTCAAACGACCTCCAATAGCAATGCATGTTACCTCTTTCCCCTATGAGTGTAGAATGTTAGGTAAAAATTTCATCAAATCTGGAGTTTGGAAAGTGGATCAAACCCGGGATGAAGTAACCGGCTGTCGGTCCGGGTTACTGTTCATCCGGGTGGAAAAATAAGAAATTTTATGCCAAAATAGGGTATTAAGCCTAGATTAGGCTAAGGGAGACCTTGTACTCGTGCAAGGGAGTCCCTAATACACATAAATGATGAGTTAATTAATAAAAAAATAAAAAAAGAAAGAAAAGAAAAGATTTAGGGAACGGGGGAGTTGAATCAATTAAAGTTTCCTATATTATAATTGGCACGTAGATTATGGCCCTTGATACAAGACTAAATATATTGTAAATGCATGTCAAAGTTGGGCAAGAAGCTAGGGAACAAGAGGAAGAAGTTCCCCAGTGCCTACTGTAGATTTTTGGAGGCGTATCAGGGCTGTGCCGGATTGACAGGTGAGTGGGAGTCATGTACTTTGCACCATGAGCATCCTTAATTCATTTTCATGAATGTTACCAAGTGTGAATTGATTCCACTTGAGCATATTGATTGATATTGTAGTAGATTCCTCTATAATCTTGATTCTCCATGCTTGATTATTCTGTACATGCATTTGAGGGAACATTGAGAGGAATTACGAGGGGTTGATGAGTAATCAAATTGATTCCGAATTGTGAAATGATTTCTTTTGTAAATTGATTTCATTTGCTCTATTTTAAAGATTTGTAGAGCCTTTTTAGTGGTATATTGAGTTGTATTGCACTTCCTTGACCCTCACTCCTAACCCTGATGTTAGTTTATGATTGGGTCATGATCGAGTGAGTGGTAGTCTTGATCATACTCCTTTTTAGTAGAGTATTGGGAGGGTGCATTATGGCATTTATGTATGGCTTGGCAGTATCTGCAGGACACCTATAGTCGATAGGGGTTGAACATCGGCCTTTGTGCACATAGTAGCCTTCTGGGTGGGCGGAGCCCAATCCCTTCCTAGGGGGGACACGGCCCTAGGCGTAGGATCGGCCGGTCCTACGACTTATATTCTGCTTGCCGCCGGGCATAGTAAGACTCCGCGAGGTGCAGTATGGCTTTCCGCGGATGTAGAATTCCCGCGAGGTGTCGTTTAGTATATAGATGTGAGATGGATTTCTGTTCTGGATACTGGCCAGCATTTACATCATCAGTATGGTGTCTTATCCTGCATATGCATGTGACAGTGGGGAGTTGTTGCTGGTTCGCCTGGGGCGTAAAACCTACCTCCCGACAGCTGTCTAGCATTTACATTATCGATATGGTGTCTTATCCTGCATATGCATGTGACAGTAGGGGGTTGTTGCTAGTTCGCCTGGGGCGTAAAACCCACCTCCCGACAGCTGTCTAGTGATGATTTACATATTGGTGTGGTGTCATATTCGATGTATGCATATGGCAGTAGGGAGTTATTGCTGGTTCGTCTGGGGCGTAAAACCCACCTCCCGATAGCTGTCTTGTTGATGATTCAGCCTATTGACACCTGATTTATATGATTCAGTACTATGACCTGTTGAGCATATTCATGAGTAGCATATATGTTGACTTGATTATTTCATATATGCTTCAGATGAGTTGATATTGATTGTGGTGATATTGATGACTTACTCCATATTCTCTATGTTGAGATCATGTTCATCTTGTTATTGATCTTGAGATTTCACCTCGAGCCATGATTATATCTGGTCTCATGTGCATAGTACTCTCTACTCCACTCACTGAATATTTATATACTCACTCCCCAGTTTGGTGTTTTTGATTGCAGGGCAGGTATTGTATAGAGAAAAGCAGGGTTAGAGATTGCCTGCTAGCTGTGCCGCTCCATAGTATAGTATTATATAATGTAGATAAAAGTTTATACATTTTGGTGTATTATAAACCTTCTATTGTATATAGTGCATAGTTACAGTCATAGATCCTGTTGTGGATATGGGTTTGACCATGGATGGAATGGGAACCAGATTTTTATACAGATGAGTTATATGCCTGAGATAATGTATTGATATATATTGTCCAGGTTCATTATGTGACAGATTATGTGATTGCTGCTCTGACAGGTAGTGTTGTTGTATGTATTGAAATAATCCTGACAGGTCACTATAGGAAAAGTGATCATTTTGTGCATGTATCATGCCAAATTTTTCAAGATTTATTGATGATTGATAGGTAGTAGGGTTCTACGCGGTGGCTGGTGGCCTTATGCCTACCCGCACCCTAGGATCGTCGCGGCGGCCCGCCGGAAACGGGGCGGAGGTCGTGACAATAACTTAGCTACTGTATTTGATCCAAGAGTTAAATTGAATGGCGTGCTAATTTTACTTGATGCATACTGTGAAAATATGATTCAAGATCCTGAACCTGCTAAAATTGAGGTAAAACAACTTCTTTATGATATTTATGCTATATATGATGAAAAAATTCGTGGATCTAGATTCTCCGTACAAAGCTATATTTTTTCTTCTAGTAGTTCTCGTTCGTCATCTATTTTTTCATTCATTGCACAGAGAAAACACACACATGCTTCAAGTTCATCTTCATCTTCTTCATCTTTAAGTAGTGAACTAGAATTTTATTTACGAAATGATCTTCAGTCTGCATATGATGAAAATCAAATAGAAAGTCTAGATGTATTATCTTGGTGGAAGAGTGTTAAAAATCAATATCCTGTTATGTCTGCAATTGCATGTGATATTTTAGCTGTGCCGATGTCCACAGTAGCATCGGAATCCGCTTTTAGTGCAGGTCGGCGTGTTCTTGATGAAAAGAGAAGTAGGATGACTGGCGAAACGGTTGAGATGCTTCTCTGCTTCAAAGATTGGTTGGATGCTGAGGCGAGACTTCAAGATAAAGGTGGACATAATACAACATCCTCTGATGATAATGATACAAACACTACTGAATAGTGAATGCTGAATCACTGATGATTAGTAAGATTTCTTAATTTTTTATAATTGTACATTTTTATTTTTTTAATTGTTAAAGTGAGTCATCTCTATTTTTTCTCCTTTTTTATTGTATTCTGGAGGTCAGACCAAGGTCCAAATCTCCCTTCATGTACCATTTTGATTTAAATTAATAAACTGGTAAGGGTCTATGCCAAACCCCCCACCATTAAGGTGGTTTTATATTAATAAATTCTTAGTTTTCAGTATTTATTAAATTATTAAAAAAAATTATTTTCATTTATTTTAAGGGGGATGGGCCGTGCCTGGCCCGGCCGTGCCGGGCCCAGGCCCTTATGGGCCGTTCCGGGCTGGCTCGCGGGCCGTGCCGAGCTGGCCCGCGGGCCAGGGCCCCAGGGCCGTGCCGAGCTGGCCCGCGGGCCGTGCCGGGCCCTGGCCCGCGGGCCGTGCCGGGCTTGGCCTGCGGGTCGTGCCAGCCCAGGCCCTTATGGGCCGTGCCGGGCTCGGCCCACGGGCCAGAAAGTGGTAACCCAGCCCGGCCCCCTTTAATGGGTCGTGCTAGGCACGGCCCGTTACTGTAGCAAGCGGGCCGTGCCGGGCCATGGGCGGCCCGGCCCAGTGCCCATCTCTAGCAACTGCCTGGCATAGCCAATAGTATCTCACATCTTTATGCTTTGTGAGTGAAGAATATGTAGCATTATTACTCAAGTCTAATGCACTTTGACTATCACAATGAACTACATACTCATCTTGCTTCAAACCCAAATATTAGAAAAATTGTCTCATTCAAAGCATCTCTTTTCCTGTTTCAGTAGCTGCAATATACTCAGCCTCAGTGGTAGATAAGATAACAGACTTCTACAGTTTTGACTGCCAAGATACAGCTCCCCCTACAAAAGTAAACAAATACTCTTAAGTTGGTTTCCTTCCATCAAGGTCACCTGCCATATCTGCATCTGTATAGCCCTCCAAAATTAGTTTTGAGCCCCCAAAAGTCAAGCACATCTTAAAGCTATCTCTCAAGTATCTGAAGATCCACTTCACTGCTTGCCAGTGATCTTTGTCAGAATTAACTAGGAACCTGCTAACAACTCCAACAGCATGAGCAATGTTTGGGCGTGTGCAAACTATAGCATACATCAAACTTCCGACTGCAGAGGAGTAAGGAACTACTACCTTGCTACCTTTCTCTTCCTTGGTAGAAAGACAAGTCTTCTTACTCAGTCTAAAATGACCACCAAGAGTTGTATTGAACAGTTTAGCTTGCTTCATGTTAAACTTTTCAAGTACCCGCTCAATATATTTCTCTTGTGATAACCACAGCTTCTTGGTTTTTTTGTCATGAAAAATGTTCATATCCAAAATCTATTATGCTGCACCAACGTCTTTCATGTCAAAGGGCTTGGACAACTCTGCCTTCGTACTACGAATCAATTGAACATCTTGTCCTACTATCAACATATCATCTATATATAACATAAGAATAATGAATTTACCATCAGAAAATTTTTTGACATACACACAATGATCTGCCTCTATCTTGGTATAGCCATGACCCACCATGAATTAATCAATTTTTTTATACAATTGCTAGGAGCCTGCTTTAACCCATACAACTCTTCTTCAACCTACAAACCATATGCTCTTTTTTCTTTACGTCAAATCCTTCTGGCTGAACCATGTAGATCTCTTTCTCTAAATCACCATGAAGAAAAGTAGTCTTCACATCTAATTGCTCAGGCTCAAGATCCAAGCTAGCTGACAAACCAAGAACAACCCGAATGGAACTCAAAGTCAATACCTTTCTTCTGCTTTAAGCCTTTTACCACTAATCGAGCTTTGTACTTCACTAGCTGTTGCCCAATAGATACAACCCAAGAGGGGGGGTGAATTGGGTCTTTTAAAACTTTTAGGCTACTTCTAAATAAGCACAATATTGAAAAAGTTTTACAAAAGATTTGAAAGCTCTAAATAAGCAAATATAACAATGATAAACAATGAAACCCGGAAGAACCCTTTTAGCCGTTGGAAGCGTGGGAAATGGTGGCTCTTCCGATGTGGATCGCGTTGGCTTGAATGTGAGCTTTGAATGCCTAGCGGAAGAGAGTAGTTGAGCACGAAATCAGATGGGAAAGCTTGAATGCACTTGATTTCTCCTCTTGAAAGCACTAACTCCCTTGAACCTCTTTCTCTTTCTTCTCTCTTGAATGATCTTGTGTTTGGTTGGTGAGAAGTTGTTGGAAGGCACTTAGGAGCTCCCTTTTATAGCCCAAAAAGCAATAGATCCGTTAGACACAAAAATATAGCCGTTTGAAATTCAAACAAACCTGCAAAAGTATGTCAGTCGCGTCCCAGGCGCTCCGGAGACGTCTCCGCTTCAACGCGAGACATCTCGGCTGTATAAAATTTCTTTTGACGTTGTTTGGAGTCGACTCGGCGCTTTACGGGGACGTCTCGGGATGTTTGCGCTTTTTGCATGGGGACGACTCCGCGACGTCGGGGACGACTCCGCAGTTTTATCACCGAAAAACAAGTCCTCTGGAATCCCCTGAGAGAGTCGACTCCGCGCTTTCTGGGGACGTCTCGGGAAGTTTGCTTTTTATGCGTGGGGACGACTCCGCGTCCTTCGGAGACGACTCGGGCGCATCCCTTGAAATCAGTCTTTCTGCCGCCTCTGAGAGAGTCGACTCCGCAGAGTCAGGAGTCGACTCCGACCCTGCGAGACGCCTCGCCAGGTGCCGGGGACGTCTCCCGACGTGCCAGTTTCTCCTCTACGTTTCAGAGACGTCTCTGGAACAAGTCGGAGACGTCTCGGCTGCCCCTGATCTGTTTTCTTCATCTCAAAAATCTTCAATAAATTCTCCGAAAAATATGGGAACATGCCTTGACAATTTTTAACAATATTCTTAGATAAACACCTGAAATGCTCAAGTAAATTGTTAATATAAGGGGAATTATACTCTAGTGTTTTGTATTCATCAAAATCCATTAGGAGGTCAACAATCTCCCCCTTTTTGATGATGACAAAACACTGAGTATATGCAAAATTTAAAATTTAGACATATACACAGTATTTGATCAGATGTACAAGTATTGTGTTTTGGTTAGAGCTAGATACAGTATGCATAATTCAATATAGTCAACTGTCAGTTCTATCCTTATGCATAAGTATTGATCTTAGTAGCTCTTTGAGCAATTTTGGCATATCATCTATCACTTTTAGATTTGAATCAAGTTAAAGTGTAAATTGATGAAATATTGATGCTAACAACAATTAAAAAACCAAATACTTTTGACTCCCCCTTTCTTTTCCAGAAGGACAATTGTCTTAAAGCCAATATTCTTTAATTTTATCTTTTCATTTTGTTGATTCTAATTAAAATTTCAAGTATGAGTTTAAATTTTGCATTTTGCATTCCATATTGGTTCTACTCTCCCTTTTTGACAAAACTTGGAGTGCAACACATAAAGCATTATGAGCATATACTCAGATATTTCTCCCCCTTTTTGACAACATCAAAAAGATAGTGAAACATTAAGCACAAAGATAAGAATGCTCAAGGCAATAATGTTAGAAAAAGATAAATGAGCATAGATCAGAGCCATTTCGGATAATTTCAGAGCAAATTATGATGAGAGCACATCTAATGTGATTCCAAGGATAGTTTTCAACTCAAGTGTAGATGAAATCTTTCTTCAGTTAATTCAAGAAGTACCACAAATGATATTCAAGGAAAGCACGAATGGAAATCTAACCTCTCTTCAATAAAAAGTATGAAAGCTTGTTCATTTAAGATCTTTTGCCCAATATATTAAGTATTTTATCAACATTAGAGCAATTTAACTAATTTTCAGAGTATAAGAGCAGTATATTAAGTATGATTGTAAAGTTCATTTATGGTGTAAAAATATTGTGGCATAAATGCCAAAAACATAAATTCATGCAATTTATGATATATCTTAGAGCATACATAAAATTCAAAGCTTTGAAGGTTCTTATAAAGACTTTAATCCTTTAAAAAGAAAACACATTTTGGTACATATAATAATGAATTGGCATAAAAATTGAAGTTCTAGAGAACAAGCCAATAAGAACTCATCAGTAAATTCCAAAAATTGGTTTTCTAAGAGATACTCAAGAAAATTCAACACATTATTCTCCCCCTTTTTCATTAAGTTAGAGGCTCTTAAGATCAACTATTTGAATTGCAATTTGGTTCATGATTTATGCATAAGATATATTAACCAAATAATAAGCCTCAAGGTGTATCATAAAGATTTTCAGATTTAAATTTCAGATGATACATATTGGAGAGCATTCAGATGATACATATTGGAGAGCATTAGGATCACTTTTCGTTTAGTATGCTTTCTCTCTCCTTTAGTTATAGATTTATGCGATTAAGTTCCATAAGATCTCTTCTTTTGAGATTTTCTTTCTCTCCCTCAATTGATCATTCCATTTAAGAGTTTAAAATTTGAAGATAATGTTCAATAAAATTGTCAATCTCAAAAAAAATATATTTTCTATAAGTTTCAGCTTATTTTCATAAGACTCAATGTTTGAGATAAGACAACCTTTATAGAACTCATCACAAGGTATAAACTTATTATATAATTAAAGCAAGTCTTGCAATATAAGGAGGTTCATCAAAATCAATCCATAAAAATCAAGGTATGAGATACTCAATATCTAAAGCTTCCCCTCAAAAGATGCATTCTTCTTTAATCATTCTTTTCTATGATATCGAGAATGTAGAGTAATCTAGTGTTATTCAAAATTTGTAGCAATTACTCTTTCTAATCCTTCAAGAACAAGTTATGCTTTCTCTTAATCTTAGAGAAAATGTATAGAAATATTAATCAGAAAATGATTCATTTGAAGCTCAGTTTCTTTCAAAAGCATTTACATTTTCTTTCTTTTAGAATCGTTTGAGTGAGCTGAAATATTTCTAGCTTTAAGATCATTCACTCTATATATATTCTGATGGAAGTCTTTCAGAATGTAGGAGAGAAAAACATATAGATTACCATTGAGGTATATATATTTATAGAGCTCAAAGCAATGTATACATGAGGCACAATAAATCTTTTAATATCAAAATAAAATCATATATTTAAGAATTTTTTTTTTTTTTTTGCAATCAAGATCATCGAAAGACACATCATTTGGACCAATATTAGTACACTTTAAAGATAAGAAATGATATGTTTCAGATGCGTATCGGGGCAAACAATCAAGGCATCAGAATTTCTCTATTTTTCTTAAACTGTAGTTTTTATCTATAAATCATATTGAGTTTAAGCTTTTATACAAAATCAGATTCTAAATTTCATAAAGATTTTCAATAGAGGCTTTCAAAATCATAATTTGAGATATGTATCTTCCACATTGTAGCTCATCTTAAATCATTACTATTGAAAACACATATTTCAAACATATAAGAGCATATTCAGAATATTTGTATTTATGTTGAGTTTTGGTATGAATTAGAACATTATATACCAAGGTTAGGCAAGTTGAAAGATAAAACAAAATCAATTCATTTTGCCTAATTAGAGATATACTTCTCTTCTCCTTTTTACAAATTTATTCAACTTTCAGATTTCAAAGATGATTGTGAACGACAAATTTAAAATTTCTTTTCAATAATACCATAAAATAACTTCATATAGTATTTCAAACATTCAATCAAATTATCCAAGCATGGAGCATTACAAAATATTGAGAACTCATAATTCAAAACATCATGCCACATGCAAAATATATTATGTGTTAAGTCATGCATTAAAATAATAAGAAAAAGAATGTCAAGGATCAAAATCAATTCTTTTCAAATAAACTCCCCCTATTTAAATATAATTTTGCACTGATTTCATCCTTGAAATGTGTTTTCAAGTGATTAAAAATTTGACTTGATTCTTCTTATATACTTTCATTTACTTTGTCTTTCATTTTTACTTTTGTATGCTCTATACTCTATTTGCTCCCTATCCGGTAGAGTTGAAAGGGGCACGAGGTACTACCACTAGCCTCCCTCTTGTGCCGTCCCTAATATACCCTACACCGAATAGTTGGGTCAAATAGTGCCGGGTACTACCACTAGCCTCCCCATTGGCACCATCCCTATGATGAGCAATATAGAAATGTTAAAATGTTCACTTCAAACTCTCTCTGTTTAAGTGTAATTAATTACGGATTTTATCCCTTTCACAAGTCTCATAAATGTGCCAAATATATTATGCTTGTTTTGCTTTTCCTTAAGATGAAGTATTTGCCTTTACTTAGATTTTTACATCCCTTGAATAATGTTCATTTCCTTTTTTTTATCTCTCTCTCTTTTTGTTATTCTCAAGTAATTTACATGAAAGAGCAGAATAAAGAGATAATCTTATGTATCATATAGATGTATATCATGCAAACAACATTTTCATTATGCTCAAGGATTCATAGCTTCTCATAAGTTATTTTAAATCAGAATTTTAAGCATAAACTTGTGTAGTTCATGGTTATGATATAGGCAAAGATATATTTTAGTTTGGGCAAACCATGAAACAATTTCTATAAGCATAAGTCAATCAATACATATATCGACATGATATCAAGAAATTAATAATTAAAGACTTTAATCATGCCATAGTAAGATTTAAGTTAATGACTTTGCTCAGCTAATTTATGAGAGAGGTATCTAAAATTATCGAATCATTCTGCATTCTTCAAGTCAAATACCTACTAGATTTCTTATGTGTAACCTTTTGGTTGAAGAAAGTCCTCTCTCTTGTTTGCATGTGAATGTTTATTGTACCTTTTATGGAGGTGTCCTTCAAGTTGAAATCTCTCATTTTCTTGCTTAAGGATCCTGCAAACTCCTTTTCTTTCTTGAAAGAAAGTCATTAGTTTCTTCAAGATACAAAACATTCATCTACCCTATCTTTAACTAGATGACTCAATACACGATATGACACTAGTTGAATGTTGAGTCATTTTACTCAAGAGATTGCCTAAGTATAAGCAAGCACATATCACTTGAACTAAAGAGATAGTTTCATTAACCAAGATGGTTCAAGGACAAGCATGTGAGGCAATAGGAAGATTTATCAAGGTCAAATCAATTTCTTATTTTCAAAATCAATTTAGTTTAGATTTTATTTGCTTAAGATAATTATCAATAAGACACGCTAGCTAAGTTTTAATCAACTTATCTTAAACAGTTGTTTTTTTCAAAATTCAGATTATGATTTATTTGTTATCAATAAATTATGATTCATTAGAGTTAGATTGAAATCTTGCACATAATGAGCATACAATCTGGTCTACTAGCTGTATGATAAAATAAGTATTCTATCATGCTTCAATACAGCCTTTTAAAAATAATAGATCTACCTTGCTCATCCTTCTCTAATTCTACAAGATGAGGTCATAGAATACCTTCTTCATGCCAATCTTCTATAAGAGTTTTCTTGTGGACTAACTTTGGTCAATGAAGATCCTCTTTCTTGTTTCTCTTAATTTGGAGTTTGAGAGAAGATGTTAATTCATTCATCATACATTTTTCAAACTCACCTTGCATGAGCTTAGTAAAATCTTCATATAAATCCTCGTTTGTAGAACCAAAAAGTGATATCATCAATGTATACTTTGAGCAAATAAGATATCACAAATTCTTCTTTTTGATGCATAGATTTATCACTATTATTTTCTATCAAAAAGTTACTCAAACTTTTATATCATGCTTTTGATGCTTGTTCCAAATCATATATTGCTTTATCATATTTGTAATGAGTGTTTTCAAATATGGTGGTTATTTAACATATATCTTCTTTAATAAAATAAGCACCTAGGAGTGCATTCTACACATTCACTTGATAGAATATAAAGCTCATAAAGCAAGCAAATGATAATGGTGATCTTTACTTCTAATCATGCAAGAATTTCATCAAGATCTATTTCATCTTTTCTTAATTTAGCCTTTTAGTAATCATCAATTTTACTTCATTAAGTGTATTTCTGAAAAACTCAATTTGGTTCTAATTATTAACAAGTTTTTAGATTGTTATATGTAAAAGATTAACCATATACATATATAATTTAATTTCAGTATAAATCATTAGTCTCATAAAGAATAAAATGAGTTCATATTTCTACAACTAGAATCTTTTCATGCATGTTCTATATGCATTGCTTGATGAATGATATCCAAAGATAGTAATATCTTTATCAGATTTGGCATTGTTTTCAAGAAACCATATCAAGCATAACATATACTACTGAAAAATATGAAAGATATGCAACAGATCATTTTCTATTTTTCAGAAGATCAAATGAAGTTTTCATCAAAAATAGATCTAATAGAAACCATATATATGACAAGCAATGATGATAGCTTTTATAAAAAAATCATTTAAGTAGATGACGATCATACATCATTGCCTTTTTCATTTCTTCAAGGATTCTATTAATCCTATTTTACTTATGGTGTTCTTGGTGCAGAAACAATTGTATTCAATATTATTTTCTATGTACAACTTAATAAAAAATTGGTTTTCAAGACTATGCCATGATACTTCTTTTACTTTCATAGTTTGCAAACCTTTTTCATTTGATCCCTTTCACAAGATTTAGCAAATGCAGAAAATACTTTAATTTTACTTGCCAAGAACAAATCCAATGTAAGCTTGTGAAAACTTAGTGATGGAAACAACATCTTTAGATTTAGAAATTGATTCTTGTTTGTTTCCTTAGTTAACATGCATAGCAAACTTTGACCTTGCAGATGATAATCTAAGTAAACCAATGACAAGCTCTTTTGAGATTAAGTCTATACTAGCATAAGTTAATTTTATATGCCAAAAAGAATTCTTTGATCATAGTATTTATAATGCATATATTCAAAGATATACCAAGTACACATTTTCATATCTATGATCAATGAACAATAATGCCATGGATAAAAACTCTCAGTCAAGCATATAGAGAATTCATAGAGTTATTCTTAGGAGAATTGATTTACCAAATTATCCATTTATAAGTAAAGCATAATCTAGAAAGATGGAGTGATTTGGATATATTTTCTTTTCATATCAGAAATATCACTTATATCACAAGAAAAGAATGATTAATACTTGCAAGTTATGTTTTAATCAACTAATAAAATAATTTCAGTATGAGAGGATGCAAGAATTACTAATTTCATTATTTCTTCCATTTTAGTCACTTTTCTTAAGTATATTTTAAGTTTCATTCTTTAATATATGTCTAGAGCACCCAATGTCCAATTTAACATCTTTTGTTGGAGCCTTGAGTGCTAGACACACCTGCAGAAAATATTTAGATTTTCAACTTAGGAACCCAAGCTCTTTTGGGTCCTTGCAGGTTAGCTATTATTGTTCTTTTTGGAACCCATATTTTCTTAATAGCTATTTTGTCCATAGGCTTGCAGATTTTAGGACTACAAGAAGTGTATTTCTGCATCTTCTTATTAAATTTAACAAACATGGATTTAACATGAGTGGTAGATAACCCTTCAGTTTTCTATTTTTGCCTTTTAGGTTTATCAAATTTGTAATGTACAGATTTAGGAACAGAAGAGATTTTGCATAACCTTTGTTCCTGTTTATCAGCATTATAAGAATCTATTTTAAAATAATTAGAAACTGTTTTAACAAACATATTCTTGAAAGATTTTTGGGTGTACCAAGGTTGACATCCCAATCCAATATTATCAAATTCAGCTCTTTGATTATTTATCATTAGATTCAACTTTTCAGAGCTCAAAGTAAATCTTTCAACAACATGTTTTAATTTGTCAACTTCTTTAGTTAATCTTTTGTTATCTTCTGAAAGCAATTCATTATTTTTCTTAAGTTTATCATGGCTTTCAGTGAGAAGTTGGTTTTTTTGATTTAGTTCTTTATTTTCCTTAATTAAGATTTCAGTTTCATTTACTAGGATTTTCTTTTCATTCTTCAGGTTCTTGTTTTTACAAATGAGTTTCTTATGTTCTTTCATTAGATCAAGAAATGCATCATATAACTCATCAAGTGTAAAATCATTTTCAAGTTTATCATATACTTCATATTCAGAAGAGGAGACACTTTGCATTTCAATACATACCTCGTCCTTGTGTGCCACAAGGCATAGGTTTTCAATATCACCTTGTCTCTCTTTTTCTTTAGAGCTAATTTCAGATTCACTAAAAGTGTTAGTACTTTCATATTTAGCCTCTAGCATATTCCACATGTTTTTAGCAGTTATGCAAGAAGATATGCAATTAAACTCATTCCTATCTAATGCACAATATAATAGGTTCATGGCTTTTGAATTTTGTTGAGCCATTTTCTCATTATGATTAGTGTTTGTGTGTGTTCCATTGACTATAATGCTCCATAAATTATAATCAAGCGATTGTATGAAAACGCGCATGCGTGCTTTCCAATGTGTATAGTTTATGCCATTAAATAGTGGAGGTCTATCAATTAATTGTCCCTCTCCTAGAAAACTATCTATTTGAGTTGTCATGATCTTTGGCTCTTTGACGGTTAGGTCAAAAACACAAGGCAAGAAATTATAGAGCACCTGCTCTGATACCACTTGTTGCCCAATAGATACAACCCAAGAAGGGGGGTGAATTGGGTCTTTTAAAACTTTTAGGCTACTTCTAACACTTTTCAATTAATTATGCTAAGTTGTATAGATGCACAGTGGAATTTAAACTTAGCAACAGTTTGATTTATTGAATGAGACTTGATTAAGTAAATTGAATATGCTTGCAACTAAAGGATGTGCGGATAAGAGTTAAGCAAGCAATTTATCTAAGTAAGTAAGTGAGCAAGTTAGACAATGACAAAAAGCATCACAAACACAACAAACATATAGTGGTTCAGTGCACCCCAGCACCTACATCCACTCCCCAAGACCTCTTGGGAATTTCACTATAATCCTCCAGATTACAGTCCGGTAGTTTTGCGAGTGCACTACCCAACTCGTTGTTTTACACCGGGCTAACAACGAACACTACAATCCGGTAGTTTTTCGAGGGAACTACCCAACTCGTTGTTTTACCCCGGGCTAACAACGAACCCTAAAACCCCCAATTTCACCTAGGCTTGGGACGCCTTTCCCTTGTTCCAAGTCCCTTGACTGGAACAAGCACAATATTGAAAAAGTTTTACAAAAGATTTGAAAGCTCTAAATAAGCAAATATAACAATGATAAACAATGAAACCCGGAAGAACCCTTTTAGCCGTTGGAAGCGTGGAAAATGGTGGTTCTTCCGATGTGGATCGCGTTGGCTTGAATGTGAGCTTTGAATGCCTAGCGGAAGAGAGTAGTTGAGCACGAAATCAGATGGGAAAGCTTGAATGCACTTGATTTCTCCTCTTGAAAGCACTAACTCCCTTGAACATCTTTCTCTTTCTTCTCTCTTGAATGATCTTGTGTTTGGTTGGTGAGAAGTTGTTGGAAGGCACTTAGGAGCTCCCTTTTATAGCCCAAAAAGCAATAGATCCGTTAGACACAAAAATATAGCCGTTTGAAATTCAAACAAACCTGCAAAAGTGTGTCAGTCGCGTCCCAGGCGCTCCGGAGACGTCTCCGCTTCAACGCGAGACGTCTCGGCTGTATAAAATTTCTTTTGACGTTGTTTGGAGTCGACTCGGCGCTTTACGGGGACGTCTCGGGATGTTTGCGCTTTTTGCATGGGGACGACTCCGCGACGTCGGGGACGACTCCGCAGTTTTATCACCGAAAAACAAGTCCTCTGGAATCCCCTGAGAGAGTCGACTCCGCGCTTTCTGGGGACGTCTCGGGAAGTTTGCTTTTTATGCGTGGGGACGACTCCGCGTCCTTCGGAGACGACTTGGGCGCATCCCTTGAAATCGGTCTTTCTGCCGCCTCTGAGAGAGTCGACTCCGCAGAGTCAGGAGTCGACTCCGACCCTGCGAGACGCCTCGCCAGGTGCCGGGGACGTCTCCCAATGTGCCAGTTTCTCCTCTACGTTTCAGAGACGTCTCTGGAACAAGTCGGAGACGTCTCGGCTGCCCCTGATCTGTTTTCTTCATCTCAAAAATCTTCAATAAATCCTCCGAAAAATATGGGAACATGCCTTGACAATTCTTAACAATATTCTTAGATAAACACCTGAAATGCTCAAGTAAATTGTTAATATAAGGAAAATTATACTCTAGTGTTTTGTATTCATCAAAATTCATTAGGAGGTCAACACTAGCTTTTAACCATCCATCTTTCGTTTGAACACCCATTTATTTTCTGTAGCCCTTTGACCTTTAGGAAGCTTTACCAAATCATAAGTGTTATTCTTCTATAGAGAATTCATCTCTTCCTACATGGCCTTTACCCAGCTTTGCTTATCCTTGTAAGTCTATACTTTCTGAAAGCTCTCTGGCTCCCCCTCTTTAGTAAGCAAAACAAATTCTGATTCAGGGTATCTAGTTGATGGATGACGCTCTCTGATAGACCTCCTAACCTGGAGCTCTACCGTAATTGGCTACTCCTTCTCAGCACTCTCTAGTAGAGTAGAATGCTCCCCCTGTTTAAACAAATCGTCCTCATCAACAACTGGCTCATTACCTTGGCCTTCAACTTGCGTCTCTTCTCTATCAGTGGTATTTTTTAGAGGTAAAGAGATAGATGTAAGGTCAGAAACACCTTCAACTGCTTGACTCGATTTCTCTACTTTTTCAAAGTCTGCCAAGGTCTGGTCTTCATGAAAAACCACATCTCTACTTTTGATGATCTTTTTTTTTCTCTGGATCCCATAGCCTGTAGCCAAATTCTGTAACTCCATAGCGAACAAATATGTAAGGAATGACCTTATCATCAAGCTTTGCCCGCTATTAGGTACATGTGTAAATGCCTTGCACCTAAAATACCTTCAAATGAGAGCAGAAAACATCCTTCCCCGTCCACACTTTGTTAGGAATATCAAAACCTAAAGAAACTAATGGAGACCGGTTAATTAAATAGCACACAGTAAAAACAACTTCATCCCAGAATGACTTAGGCATGTTTAGCCATTCTCAACATACATTTGATCTTTTCTATAATGGTGTGATTCATCCTCTCTGCAACACCATTATACTATAGGGTATCAGGAACTGTCTTCTAATGTCTAATACCATACTTTGAGCAATAATTCTTAAACTCATTGGATATGTACTCATCTTCATTATATGTATGAAGATACTTTAATGGCTTTCCAGTTTTCCTCTCCACCAAGGCCTGAAACTGTTTGAAGCACTGAAATACCTGATTTTTTGTTCTTAAAACATAAACCCACACCTTTCGTGAAGCATAATTAATAAAGATAATAAAATATTTGCGGCCACCTAAGGACTCCACTTCAATGGGACCACACACATTAGAATACACCAAATCCAATATATTAGGCTTTCTACTAGAGACTTGTTGAAAAGAAATTCTATGATGCTTGTCAAGTAAACAATAATCACAGAAATTCAATGATGTACTTGTGTGAAAAGAAATGAGGGACTTTCTTTCCAAAATCTGCAATCCCTTCTCACTCATGTGAGCCAGCCGTCTGTGCCACATATTTGATAAAGCATCTTCAGTCATATTCACTATACCACCGTACAATTTTACTTATGTTTTGTAAAGTGTGTAACAGAGCTTTTCTCTAGCAAATACCATTGACCCTCTCGATGGTTTCTACCTCCTGTTGCCAAAATAATTATGATACCTAGCTTTATCAAGAGCATTAGTGGAGATCAGATTCAGGCGCATATTTGGAACATGTCGCACATCCTTAAGTGTAATGCAACATCTAACATTGGTAACAAAACATATATCACCAATTCCCACAATATCAGCATAACTATTATTTTTTATCTTCATTCTATCAAATTTACCTACTTTGTAAGTAGTGAAGAGCTCTCTCCTTGGAGTGATATGATAGGAACATACTGAGTCAATTATTCACTCCACATCAGGATCTGCAACATGACAATACTGGTCCTCTTCCACATAGAGAACTGCCACTGCTTCATCTGAAACACAAGCAGTGGTGTTTTCATTGTTGTTCTTCTTCTGATTTTTTTCTCTTTCAATTTATTTCTTAAGCCTTGTAGTGTTTCTTCATATGATCCTCTTTATTACAGTAGAAGCACTTGATTTTTTTTCTTGCACTAGATTTACTTCTGAAAGTACCGCGCTCCTTAAAATCTCTACTCTTACCTTTTTTTCCTATTTTTTGTAACAAGAGCCTGTGCACTATCCTTACCTATATCTCTTCTTCTTGTTTCTTCATTAAAAAATATATCTTTCACCAAAGTAAGTTATAGCAACCCATCAGAAGCAGATTTGCTAAATGATACCACCAAAGTCTCCCAACTGTCAGGCAATGAACTCAACAACAATAATGTCTGCAACTCATCATCTAGCACTATCTTTATTGTGGTCAACTAATTCACCAAGTCTTGAAACTCACTCAAATGCTCAGCCACAAATCTTCCCTCTTTCAGTTTCAAATTTACAAGCCTCTTAATTGCAAAGGCTTTGTTTTGGGTTGTCTTTCTCTCATAGAGACCCTTTAACTTCATCCAAAGACTGTAGGCGTATGTTTCTTGAGATAAATGATAGAACACACTGAGATCAATCCACTGTCTGATATACCTAATGGCTTTTCTGTGCATCATCTTCCAGTCACAATCACTAATGTCCTTTGGCTTAGCATTAGTATTTTTAATTGGCTCATGTAAATACTTACAGTAAAGAATATCCTCCATCATAGGCTTCTAAATAGAATAATTAGAAGCACTAAGTTTTATCATGGTATCCGAAGAATTCTCTATCTACTCCCACAATATCTCCACACCCACACAACCTTGGCTCTAATACCACTTGTTGGGACCAAAATAAGATATTGTAGAATAAACTAAGCCAAATTACCAAATCAACTAGAAGCAATATTTACACAGCCTGTAAAGAAAAAAATAGAAAAAAAACACCTAAATAGCAATATATCAAATTACCAAATCAACTAGAAGCAATATTTACACAGCCTGTAAGTATTGTGTAACACAGGCAATATATCAAACACCTAAAGAGCAAAAAAAAAACACACCAAATTTATGTGAAAAACCCTCTAGTGTAGAGAAAAAAAACCATGGGGCAAATCCGATTAATCCACTATAATAAATATAGAGTTTACAATACTCAAGTTTATGCCCTAAACTCGAGTCCTCAACAAATTAAGAAAACTCCAATATCACTTCTCTAAGAGTAACAATGATCTCACCCAAACTACCACAACGTGATGAATCCAAGATTGTAATGAGATCCCTAACAATGATTACTGCAACTTTCTATAGCATCTAATACAACTCTTAGACAAAAATCCAATTTGTTAAATCTCCGTGTGAAAACCACACCCAAGAAAGATAAGGAAAAATCTGTTTTTCTTCCGTACGACGTGCAAAAGTTGAGATTTTTCACTCTCCCCATGCGCTCGGTCTTCTCTTGTGTCGCACCCTCTTTCTTTCTTTTTTTTCTCTCTGTCGCGCGCTACTACCATTTTTTTTGTTTTCTCACACGCACTTTATTTTGTCTCACTCACCTCATATACCGCAAATATACACACACGGTCCTGCACAAAAAACAAAGATAAAGCCCTAGTGGGCTATTGGGCCTCCCCAAATGGGCTGGACCTACTTACATGCATTACTTTAATAGTGGCAAGGGGTCGCACCATATGAACTAAAGTTCTTCTTAAGATCTTGCTTTTATTATTTGATTTTTTCCATTGAACTTGTCTTAGCCCCATCATTATTTTTCATAATACTTTAGTACATATTTTTATCGATGAAGATAGTAGGTTGTTAGAGATGATACGTATGAAACCAAGAGTCAATCAAAAAATAAGAACCACAAAATAAGATTCACAAAATAAATATGATGGCTTGCTCAAGGCCTGGTCTGCTTGACCGGCCTGACCCGAGCTTAGCCCAAGGAAATGGGGATCACGATCCCCTATCTGAAATGGCCAAACGACCGCCATTGAAGCCGGTCGGGGGGCGTTGTGGCCGTTGGAGACGGTTGCAACCACCCAACGGTCGGCCGATACTAATTTTCGAGTAGCCGATGAACCAACTCAAACTAAATTTTGATCAACTTGGGTTATGTTATCTCCAGTACTATTGGCCCAATTGTGGTCCAAAAGCTGAAAGTGATTGGCATGAAAGAATGAACTATGAAGAATGTATCCTTTTCTTAAAATGGGTAACCAGAGAACTAGCCTAACGCAACCCAATATTAATAAAGTCGAGTTGATTGTAGTCTCAAAAATTGATAGCCGATTAAGACTTTACTGAAAAAAGCCATGAAAAATTTTAAGTAAATTTTTAGAAAATTAAATTAATTAAATGGAGAGGTATTTTTGGAGAAATAATTTTTTCAAGTAAATCACATGGAATAAGATTTGAATACTGGGAGGGGAATTAGGATTGGGTTTTGGGGGATTAAGGTATTTCCATTCTTCCCCTGGAATAAAAATAGAAATGAGACTTCCTCTAACCAAATGGCTGGAGCAGGAGTAACTCCTTCTCATTTCCCCTTCCAACCCAACTCCCCCAACCAAACACGCCTTAAATTGCTTACTCATCCAAAATAAATTGATAGGTAATGTTCTAAAAGAATGTAATCTAGAACTCGATATGCTCGCCCTAGTGTTTATTTCTTTACACTAGGTTCATCTTAGATAGTTGTATTTGTATTTATGAGATAATTCACTATTACAACATATAGAAGATCAAAGGCAACATGCTTAAACTTGACTTTGAAAAAAATCTTTGATTATTTACCCAAAAAAAAAAAAATCTTTGGCCAAGTCAAACACAATTGGGGATTCCTTTCCACATTTTCACAAAATGTGATTTGGTGTCACGATCCTGATGACCACTTAGGAAGTTCATTTTCTCATAATTGAACCACTACCACCTAATCTCTTTCTTTTAGTGGATGGTATTCTCATTTAGATTTTCCGAAAGAGATACAAAGAAGGCATCATCACTAGCCTAGAGCAAGACCAGCTATCAACTGCCCATGCCTTCTCAATTTGCCAACAACACCCTTGTCTTCTTCAAAGCCTCCACTTAGCAGATTACAATAATTTAATTCTTCTTATATGCATTTTTTTTCGGGTCTCAAGATCAATTACTCAAAGTCGAGAGTGGTCTTTTTCAAAGAAAACTGTCCTTTGTCTAGCACCTATCTCAATCACGCCATTGAAAGCTTTAAACAAAGGTATTTTGGGGGGACTAAGGTATAGTTTTTAGTAATTTTTTAGAAAATCAATTAGGTAGAGAGGTGTTTTGAAAAAATAATTTTTTGAAGTAAATCTAGTGGAATAGTATTTGAATACCGGGAGGAGAATTCGGATAGGGTTTTAGAGGATTGAGGTATTCCTATTCTTGGGAATGAAAATGAGATTTCCTCCAGCCAAATGGCTAGAATGGGAGTTACTCATTCTCGTTCTCTTTACGAGCCCAACTACCCCCAATCAAACACACCTTAAATTGCTTGCTCGCCCAAAATAAGTTGGTTCGTAATGTTCTAGAAGAATGTAATTTAGAACCTGATGTGCTCAACCTAGTGTATGTTTGTTTGCAATAGGTTCATCTTAGATAGCTATGTCTCGGTATTTATGAGACAAATCACTATTATATCATATAGAAGATCCAAGGTATCATGCTTAAACTCGACTTAGAAAAAGAAAAAAAAACTTTTTGATTTAAAAAAAAAGAAGCTTTGACCGAGTCAAAGTCGATTGCGGCTTCCTATTCACATTGTCACAAAATGTGATTTGGTGCCATGGCTATGTGCCATTTTAAGCATTAGCAAATCCACAATCCTTCTTGATGACCAACTAGGAAGTTCATTTTCTCATGGATGAGGCTTGTGACATGGTGATCCACTACCACGTAATCTCTTTCTTTTAGTGGATGGCTTTCTCATTTGGACTTCTCGAAATGGACATAAAGAAGGATCATTACTAGCTTAGGGCAGGACGAGCTATCGACTGCCTATGCCTTCTCAATACGCCAACGACACCCTTATCTTCTATAAATCCTCCACTCAGCAGATCACGATAATTTAATTCTTCTTATATGCATTCAATTTTTTTTTTGGGGGGGTCAACATTACTTACTCAGATCCCGCAATGGTCTTTTTCAGAAAAAAACCCCTTCATTGGCCAGCACTTATCTCAAATCCTGCATTGAAAGCTTGAAGAGCTATGAATAATTGTCTCAGGTTATCGCTGCAAGACCAAGCTCTATTTGAGAAACATTCAGATAGAATTTAGCAAAGAGAAAAGGCTCTACCCAATCTCTAGGGGCTGTCTAACCATATAAACTCTGTTCTATTAGTATTTTATGTCATTCTTCGCCCTTGCCCATCTTAGCTGATAAAGCATCTTGATAGCGTTAAAAGATCAGCATTACTTATTGGTGGATTTCACTTCATCACTGAATACTTCCCAATTCTTCTTGTTTTCTACTCTCTCTTCAAATTTGACTCTGTAATTTATCTCGATTGAATAAGTTTTGGGTGGCTAAGCCTCCCTTCATAGAAAAAAAAGACCCTTGAAAGGCTCTAGAGTGACATCTAGAGGCTTTTGTCTTATCAATTAGAAGAAATATCTGCACAAAAATGCACGTCTTGGCATAAAAAGATCTCAAACATATGAATCTAGCATTGTTAGGTAGAGGGAGATGGTGGCTTTTATTGACTCTAGAAGTGCTTGGGAAAAAGATCATCACTCAGGAAGACTATTTTCTTTCAAATACGCCAAGTTTGAAATCATGTGGTTCTTCTTTTTGAAGGTCGTTCTCCAATGCACAGATAGTGAACATTACCACTGGAAGAGAGACTAATCAACTACGATCCTAGCAAGATCCATGGCTTGATCAGCTCTTAGAGTGTATGTGCACCTACAAGATAGAGCTGGCCCATCTAAATTTTGGATACCTACAAATGTAAATCTTCCTCTATAGACATGGTGCATCGATGGACTAGCCTCGGCTGCAAAGCAAATCTATTTTGGGCATTAAATAGCACAAACTTAATATTCTCTAATTATTGATCCAAAGAGCTAGAACCCAGCTTAATCTGAGCCCAAAAACTCAAGTCGAACTTGAATCAAATATGATTAAGCAGAGCTAGCTCCAGAACAAATAACTTTTTTTTATTTTGAGGTGGCTTTCATTGATTCACATTAGGAAATATTCAAGGCCAAATTTTGTTAAAGATAATTTTGGATTCGAGTCTAATCAAATAATTGGTCTTTCCATCAATTAGCTATAATCAATCATCGAATGAATCGAGCTTCATCCTTGCTAGAAGTGTGCTGCTGAGCTGATTTCAACTCGACAAGGTTACCGAGCTGCTCAAAGTAGGCTCGAGTTCAGCTCGATTCAAAATCAGGCATGCCCAATAAACAAGTTAAGCTCAGATACAATTTTTAGGTTCGAAATTATTTAATTTCAAGATCACATCCAAGTCTGGCTCTATGACATGCACCCCGAGACTTACCACATCGTAGAGAAGATACCTAACTTTTAGGCCGAATGACAGCAGAAACGTTTGATCCAATCGTGTGGCAAAGTGGGCTGTCTATGTCCACTAAAATCAGAACGTTATCCTTCTCGCCCACGGCAGCCACACAAAGGCACCATATTTGGTATGCTTGCGTGCGAGAGAGAGAGAGAGAGAGAGAGAGAGAGAGAGAGAGAGGTTGTGGGCGTCTCACGAAGACTGGTAGGTGGTAGGAGGTTGTCTGGTCCTCTGCGAACCGTGACTTTGATCACGAAAACATCCAAGATTCGTGCAGCCGACTGAGAGCGGCTTGAGCTATGGCTCAACTCATAACTAAACCCCCTCACAAGGTAAGCCAAAGCCACCAAACCACATGTTCTTTTCTATTATTTTGTCATCTTGCTTATTTACAAGGAGCAAAGCTAGGAGCTTTCTTTCAATAGCACCACATTTTTTTTTTCCTTGTGTGTCAAGTTGCACCAAGAAATTGGTGAAATATAGGGAGGTTGGTGTGAATCATCATGATTTGCCATGCCAGCATCATATGAAGTACTTGAGAAATCTTTTATGACTAGTGGCTGCTGCAAGGCACTTTTCACCAACAACTACAACTTTTCTAGTTTTTATATATAAGCATCATTGTTAGATAACCCTCAAAGGTAAGTTGATAGCTCCTAAGTAATCTGACCAAGGACGATGGTCACATGCTTGAGTGGAGGACCACCTTGTAGTTGAGATATTAAACAATCAGATGTCAAGCTCGCTTGCAGGGGTTGCTGTAGTATTGCACCTTGACACTTGTGGTTCTTTCCAACTGGAAATATTGTCTTAGCCCCTCTTATCCTATTACATTAAATAGCACTTCTTGCTTAGGGCTGTTTCTTCCATGTGTACAATCGTTGCAGTATCATTATTTTAAAAATAGCTATCTTACTTTCTAGTGCAGTGATACCCTAGACCATTGAGTAAGATGTTTGTAGGTTCGAAGCCTAGATATTAAATCCTTAATTAGGGTTTAGTACTGGCTAGTTGCTGAGTGGGAAAGGACTTAGGGTGCACAGGAAAGTTGGTCGGGCTACTCTAGTAGGTAGGAACTAAAGAGGAAAATGATAGCTCAAGATACCCCGATTTAGTAGGATTTGGTTAGTCTTTTTTGGACGAGATCCTCGGTTGTTAACTTTACTAGATAAATTTTTAAACATATCCGATCAAACCTAAATCTATCAATTTTTAGTTGGAGCAACATGTAAGTTAACATCAGCAATGGCAATATAATTCAAAGAAATAGAGGATTCCTTTAATTCTTGTAATCGAAGTGATTAGACTTCGAGTTAATATTTTCTCAGTTAAGTACAATTCAAAAGTTTTATCAGAATCATATCTAGTCTTTTCCTCTCTTTTTTTGGATAAAAGGTGCAACCTTGTTCGAAAGTCTTATAACACCATAACCAGCAAACCATGTGTGTTTCTGTACAACTCAATGTGTGTTTTGAATTTGTAGTGATTTTTTTATCATTAGTCATTAAAACCAATATTAGATTGACCACCAATTACTGGCCGCCGTGGTTCTCAAGAAAATCATGGATTCCACCTAAACCTTTCTGTATCAATCCTTGCCTTATTTCTTTATCTTTTGCTTTCCCCCAAGGGATTATTTGATTGCATCACACAATTTGGTTGGTCCTAATTAGTTTGGTTCTTATCGTAATCATGCATCTGCTTTTACTTTAACATAACCTCTTATTAGAAAACAAAAGTCTGTGACATTGGATGTGGTCCTAATTAGTTTGTCCGAGCCATATCGTGGCAGCTTTATCGCCGCAATCATAGTTACGGAGCTGTGCACTGAGTACAGCGTCGGCAATTCCATCCTCCCGTGTTTTTCTGGCTTTGCATGCATCACATTCGAATTTCAATTAGAAATTAATTGCAATCCCATCAAAGAAAAAAACAAAAATTGGGCTCAGTATTCGGCTCTAATTAAGGTGGGATCTAGCCCACCAACTCAACAATAGATCAATTCAATGTCAAAATAATACATTTTTATTGTACCCTTCTCTACTGTTTCTTTTTCGTGTTTGTATGGACGTGCTGCTTTATAATTGGACCGATCAAACACTAAGCTGGCGGATCTGATTTCAATTAAGAGAATCAGCTAAGCTTCAACACTACTAGTACATGTGGTGGGTGCAGTGATAGCATTCCCTTCGTCTCATGTTTTTCTAGCTTTGCATGCATTAAAGAAAAAAAATATATTTGCCGGGTATTTAGCTCTAATTGAGGTGAAATTATTAATAGGATCCGGTCCACCAGCTGGAAGGTAAATCAACCCAACTATTAAATGACATGTCCCTATTGCAGCTTTTTTTTCTATTTTTTTTCTTTTTGTGATTGGACTGGTCTACCACTAAGCTGACGGATCTGATCTCAATTAAGGAAAGTAGTGGAACTTCAACACTACCAATAAATTTGGTGTCATAAACTAGTATGTGTACTTGTGTTATTCATCCAAGCATGAAAGACTAGGAATCGACACAAATGGTCATGTGATTCTGCTATTGAAGTCGCAACAACTCCCTTTTCCTAGTTAAATTACATGGTAACCCTCCGTTGTTTGGTCTACACGTGTGATTTTTGGATCCCTCTCTGGGCCATCCCCTTTCTTGGAGTGCAGCGTTATTTTTGGATCTCAAACTTGGCTCCTCCTGGAAAACAGACCTGAACCTCCTGATAAGGGCTGTAAGGTGTTTGTGTTAATAACTCGGAAAGCTACGTCGTTGCTATAAAAGTTGCATGGACCAGGTCTGCAATCAAATTCTTGGGGAATGGTTGGTGCCCCAAGGAGAGCAAATTACCTGGTCCCAGTCGTCCTCGAACCCTTTCCCTTCAAATTAGTTGAATGTCCTATCAATCACGGGCTGCTTCATCTCTCATGTCTCACAACAGCGTCGTTTTTCTTGATCGGATCCACCGTTCTCAGTTTTGGAGCTTTGCATGACTTGCCCCGGGCTTGGGTTCCGTATCGTTTTTCTCGGAAGATGAGGGAGGGTTAACGTAGGGTCACGGCATCATTTATATTTATATTTTTTTATTTAAAAAGTGAAATTATTGAAATTTATAAAAATAATGTTATTAATTTTAACTTTTAATTTTTAAAAAATTATTTTTATTATTTTTAATAAATAAAAATTAGAAATTCTTATTTTCAATATTTTTTGAAAACAAAAAACTTTACCACTATCGGCAACATTGCCTCTGCCACTATTGTAATACCTGTATTTGCTATCATGCACTGCTACCATTTCATCATCTTCAGTATATATTGCTAGCACCCTCACCATCACTATTATTACTATCGTTGTACTATTTATCATCACTGCTTTCTCCATATAGTCATCACGTCCCACCACAGCCATCGCTGGCACCATACCATCACTCCGGAGCCTTCGCCACATTATTGGCGTTGCTGCCACCATTGTCGCTGCCACTGATGCCATATCGTTGATGCTCTCACGATCAATACCATCAACGCTTCCATTGTCTTGATCTCTACGTACAGCCGTAATCTCCATAGCCATCAATCATATTTATATATTTAACAATAATCAACTATATCAAACCTATTTATATTTTTAAATTTTTTAAAAATAATAAAAATAATTTTTATCTTTTATTTCGACGTAAATATGCATTGGGGATGTATATTTAGTTTCATATTGATTATACATTAGATAGACAAAATAGTATCAGAGTGGATCTAGTCCATAACTTATGTAGATTAGGAGATACTGCAACAAATTCATAGGAGTTGCTACAGGCTGATTATGGTGCTTGTAATTAGATTATAATGGATTTGGATCCTAACCTGGTGAGAGACCCGTGCGGGCGTATATTTAGTGCCAGATCATTTATATATTAGGTAAATCTTGAATACTTATATAGGACTAAAGAACCCAAATAACATCTTTCAATTAGCCTTTTTGGAGTGAGGCTCTAGAATGTAATAAAATATTATGAGGATCTACGCGGATATGTATTTAGTTCCACATCAGCTATGCACTGGATAAATCTTAGGTACTTATACGGGGTCAAGAAATCCAAATAACATCTTAGGTACTTACACGAGCAAATTTATTGTTCGGTTAATTTCTTATCAATTAATGTCTTATTTAGTTTGAGCAGGTATTTTTTAGAAAAAATTATATAAAATATCTATTATCTTATCTTATTCTATCTAAAAATTTAAAAGTATTTTTTAAAAAAATTATTCTAATTTCTAACTGGGAAATAATTTTTTTAATATCTTATATGATTTTTTTAAATTTTTTTTTTGTGAACATCTTTTTTTTCTTAAAAACACTAACGAAATGCGAGTGATTTCTGTTATAAAATCATGACTTTTCATCTTTATCTCTAGATGGATATCCATCTGAATTCATCCATGACTATTCAACTTCTCATAACCCTCCAATTTCATCATTAATGATGAATTAATGTATTTATGGCCTTTGATCTTTCACCTTTGGCCTATAAATAGATGATATGTAGTCTTGTATCTGAATGAGAAAAGCAAGAAAGAATAAACGATCATTTATTCTATCGTGCTGATAATGTAGTATATAACTAAAAGTAAAAGTAATAAAGCAATAGAAAATAAAGAGAAAGAAAATACAACAAAACATGGGATATAAATGAACTTTTATTCTTTCTTGCTTTTCTCATTTAGAAACAAGACTACATATCATCTATTTATAGGCCAAAGGAGAATGATCAAAAGGCCATAAGATTAAAGACCATAAATACATTAATTCATCATTAATGATGATATTGGAGGATTATGAGAAGTTCAATAGTCAGGGGCGATGAAAATCCATCTCAAGAATGTAGACAAAAAGTCATGATTTTATAATAATTCTTTTAATTTTCCGTTCACCATATTTTATTCCTTCTTTTTCTGTTCTCGACAACCAACAGCGATCTATCCTATCAATCAATCAAGTACTATTTTTCAGTTTCGGAGCCTTCTGCAGCCGGGAATATATTCCATTAACAAAAGTTCGGCATGGGCACGTGTCGGGTATCCCGGAAGCTGATCTCGTTCCATGCGCTCCGGTGGAAACCGCGCGTACGTTCTGCACCCTATTGGGAACCGGAAAAATAAATAAATGCGGAGGTTTCGAAGCGCATCCGGAATCGAATCCCCGATCTTTTGCTTAGAAGGCAAGAGACTGTATATAATCCAAACTTAAGGTTTGGTGGTAACTATTAACACCATACTTTAAAACTTTGAAACAGGAAATAATCAGAAAAGAACTTTGGAAAAAGAAGCTGAGGAGGCAAGAAGATTAGTGTTGTTTGTTTGTTTATCTGGATATGCAAAACATAAAAAATTTCGACCCAACTTTCACGCCTCAATTCATAGCTAAGAGGCAAGTGGAGTTTGTGAGAAAACATGATAGAATTTAATATTTTTTTTTATCAGCCTTAGCTTGGTTGATTGGTATCTCTCTTTGTCTGAGATTGATCTATAGCCCGAACCTCCTCGTGCTGCACGGTCATATAGAATTCTCAGAAAAATCCAAAATTCTTATCTTTCCATTTTCACTAGCACCATGCAAGTTGAAGTAAAGCAGTGCTAGGGTTGGAGCATGTGGAGTGCTTTAATGGCTAATCTCTAATACCCATACTATATAATCTCATGTCAATTAAATATATTTGAATTATAATTTTGATATGTTTGAATATTATTATTGTCGATTTTTAGTAGGTGGGCAACGAAATGTACCTAGATTTCATCAAGGTAATGAAAGGTTGTTATAGATATAGAAAATGGTAAAAACATGCAGAAACGAAGTAGTAGCAGTAGTTTAGAATATCAGTACATTTTTAAGAGACCAATCATAGTTAACATATTTCTCTAAAAGCTAGATTGTTCGATGGATGAAGTCGTTCGTAATTCACTTTTATTGTGATGAGTAATTTTTCATAGTCAACAATATTGTCATAATTCAGGACTTTATTCAAAAAGACTAGTTGGAAAGTATTATTTAAGTGTCTTGGTTCCATGTGTAAGTATCCAAGAGCTACCCAATATATAACCAATATAGAAATAAATCATACCCGCACAGATTCTCATATGCTCCCTCAATTTAAGCCTTAGTATCCTTACTGGGTTAAGAGTTCAAATCCATATAAATTTATTCATAAGTACGAAAAATTCAATCACAAACAATATGGCCTGCCAATGATTAGCCTCCATTTGGCCCATACTGCTGTGGCCTTTAGTCCATATGAACCATAGGTTGGGTCTGTTGTGTTACTATTTGTCACAACTCAAGATCTTGGTCCTGTATAAGTATCCAACATCTACCCAGTACATTGCTTTTGTGGGACTAAACATATATCTACACGGATCCTCACAAATATTACGGAGGAAGAAAAACTACAAATTAGTTATTTTGTTGGTTTATTATTAAATATTTCATTCAATATTTTAAGGTTTTAAAAATAGTTCTATATTGGATATAAAACTAAACAAAATCTACTGAAAATATAGATTCTTATCTTAGACACCCAAATAATTTGGCTTTTTGAGTAGATGAGGTTTAATTTTTATGTTTATTTCTCTATCCTCTGTTGGAATTCTTTGGATGCATCTCTTATTATTTCTCACACTTCTCTTTTGATCCAATGCAATGGTCATGTGAAGGAATGCATCCTATGAAAGAATGCTCGAGCATTCGTTCACACTCATCCTTCGACATCTACAAATAGAAAAAGGGGTGGTCATTCCCATCCATCTTAGCAACACCACTCAAATGAGTATAGAGAAGAGAACCAAAAGTGAGTGAATTCAAATACACCCTTTGAGAATTTGAAAAGAGAGGATTAGGTCCTTGTATAATAGGATTGAGAGAGGTTTTCTTCAATCTATTTTGCCAATTTCATTGTATCAAGATTTAGCTAGTTCAGGTTCAGTCTTAATTCTTCTTTAATTGTTAAAGTATACTTCAAGAAGAACACGAAGCAACTCTCTGTATCTTGAGAGTAGACCATCATCAACTATTTGCACCTAGGAGGGATAAATTTTACTCTAAAGGGAGTGATTTCTATAACGTGCCTTAAACCGGATAATATCTGTAACTTAATTTATTTTATTCTATACATATAGAAAATTATTTACTCAATAATCAAGGCAAAACAACAAGATTAACTAAGAACAGTTTCTCCAACATATTTGACCTTGGATGATGCTCTTATCTGGTTAGCCAAAATGTTGAAGATGATCTTGATTGTGCTGGCCTTAGTTTTTGTTGTTGTTGTTGCTGCCATTGTTTTTATTTTTGTTGCCATCGAACTGAAAAATAATGTTGCTAATATTTAGATTCTACTTGCAGCTTGGTTACACTAGTAAAACCATCTCCAATGCAAGCGGCCAATGCAGTGTATATTATCTAGTAATAAAGAAGAGTAAGAGTTTGAGCCAAGTGTGAAGTGGGGAAGAGAAAAGAGATGAAGTTGAAGACATTGGCCCCAATTCTAGAATTCTCCTTGGCAGTCTAATTTGACTAGATCCATCCAGCTAAATAATTTGATCTCACCAAGTAGATTAAACCACGTAACCCAAACTATATTTATGAGTGCAGACCTACAGCTTTAAAAAAAAATATAAATATGCATGTACAATTGCACCAGTACTCCAATCCCAACAATTTTCAGATGGCATATGCCGGTCAGCAAACCACGAACGTACGCTGTATCACGTTTCATGGACTCATGACATGTCTGAACTCTGGATGCATGGACCAGCTCTCACGTCTGCAGCTGGATTAGGTAATAGTGCAAAATTTGCATGCAACTACTCATGCTAAATCCATATTCACAATTTAGCTATACGTTATCGGGAGGAAAAAAAAAAAAAAAAACTATACTTTGATATCAACCAATTTATACTGGTACCATCTTGAGATGCTGAGGAACAAGAGGATATAAGAGTTAGATGGAAGAAATGAAGGCAAAATAAATAAATAAATAATAACACTGTTACTTATTAAATCAAAAAAAATCTTCCAAGGCCTTGATGCCTCCCAAATGATAAAAAGGATTTAGTGGCTCAATGCAATGCATGACCTTACCGTACCAACCTAATGCTTCATACAAAAAATCTAGCTGGAATATAATATTTGGATTTCTTGGTTCCATATAAGTATCCAAAATCTATTAAGGAATAATCGATGTAGAACTAAATATACACTCGCATGGATCCTCATAAACTCTCCCTATTTAAGTCATGAAATTATCGCCAGGTTAAGGATTCAAATCTATTCATAAGTAGTACGATCGGCTCATGGTCGGCCTTCATGAACCTGTGTTGCAGTATCTTCTAATCCATATAGGTCATGAGCTGGGTCTGCTATGATACCATTTGTAACGATTTAAGATCATATCATAAAAATTTAGCGAAAATATATTATTTAAATTTTTTAATTTTATATAAATATTTAAAATTTATTCCACGAATGAATGATTAATGTAGTACGCAGTCCTCACAAGCCAGGGACGTGTCGAACGCTCGTAGTTGCCGTTGGCCTTCGTGCTGCCCTTTGTTTGTTCCTATCTGGCGGCGGCCAGCTTGACCCTCCACCAGCTTTTTGTACCCATGCCATTTCCAAGTTTCGCCACCTTGTTATCTTCTCCCAACTCGACTTCTTCTCCCCGGTTGACATTCCAGTACGAGAACATTATTGTGCAACTTTAGACTGGGAAAAGTAGGTCACGTTACATGGTACAAGGCCGCCTCGGTCTCCTTTCTTCATTAGCCTGCTTGATTCATTTATTAATTTTCAGAATAACTTTTGGGTGCATGAAGTTTTTTTTTTTTTGTTATTCTAAAAAACAAAATAACTTCACCAAAAAATAGAAATAAATTATAGTATTATAATGGAAATAGTTCATGACAACTCCTTGAGACATAGTTATATCTAATAAAAGAAAATTCAGCCATTATAACTATAGCTTCCTTATTCCAAGACCTGCTTGCTTTATCTTTCAATTAATGTCATCAGTCTCCATTATTTCAAATTCTGCTGTTCATGAAGACCTTGAAACCAATCCTCGTCCTTGAAAGTATTGTTAGCATCATGTGGAGAGTTAAAGCTTTGGACCCCATGGACTAGCATCAATCCAGAGGCTGATTCTGTCATGATTGTTGATAGCTCTCTTTCACTGTATATATACAAGTTTATTTGATGACCCGGGGATTGAACTTGCCTGTAAACGGAGCATACTGTATCCATTTTTGTTCTCATATCAATTGAAAGCACTCTTAGTAGGTGGCAGTCTTCTGCAACTCCTAGAAAATTTTCTTACCTTACCGGCTCCTAATGCTTTTTGATCGGACCACATCATGAAGGATACAAAATTTATATGCTGAGAGTCAAAAAGATGAAAATGATGACATATTCCGGTGAGATCTTAAAGTAGGAAGCTCGCATAGGGAAGACTAATATATGGTTGTTTTACTACTGACGTTGAGTTCATGAACATTTTGTTTGAGAAACATTATTAGCAAAGGGAAAAAGGTAATTAAGGACTTTCACAAAGATTAAGGGCATTCTTGAAGGGTTCTATGCTTTCAGATTTTGAACATAAATTTGAGCTTTGGTTGCAAACTTCCTCTAAGAAACTAAGGATCTAAGAGGTACTGCGGTATTGATTGGAAAAGATTATAATTTGTGTCACTACCAAAAATCAAGATGACATTTTGTCTGCAAACTATAGAGCAGCAGGGACCATCTAGCTAGGGTGCCTTGGTAGTAGTTGGCCCTTATAAAGTTCCATACATGACCAATTCACCAATTCTGCTTCTCTAAAGTAAGAAAATTATTGAGCTCTACTTGGTTGAATATATGTAGCTGTGCTAGGGTACAAGGCTAGCAAGTCACTATACATTAGACTGGAAAAGGAGGCAAACTTAGATCTCATGCCATCTTAGACTAAGTTTTCTATTGTTTCTATATTTTTTGAGCAATATGATAGTATAGATATTTGTACCACCCCAACTCGATGCACAAAGATGCCACGTTCTCGCATTCTACTCTAATCCTCACGAGGTCGACCTCTTTGTGCTAGCTGATGCTCGGCACTCATTTCTCGATGCACCTATTATTTTATCCAGCATATTTTATAGATGGTAACAGTGCAGCTGAGTGGGTGGTATCTTTTATAGCAGAGCATATAGGTAAAGTGATGTTGGGGTTCTTTTCTAAGCTGCCTTGGCGTCTTCGTAGCTTGATTGCATCAGATGCTCATGGGTGTATTTATTCTGAGCCTTGTAATATAAAAAATTGGCTAGGGATCTCCTCCAGATTAACCCAGAAAATAAAAAAAATCTAATTATAAGATGGTACCAATTGCCAAGTAAATTGTCCTAACTAAGCCTCTATATATGCTCTCTATACCTCATTCTCTCCAAAAATGCTCTTACGGTTGACATGACAGCAGACCCATAGGTTTCTTTAGGGGGGAAGCAAAGTGCAGGTTTCTTCGGAAAACAAGGTAAAATAGGAAGTAATAAGAGAAAATACTTCAACAACTTGTCCTTAAAAAAAAAGAAAAAAAAAGAAAGAACAAATACTTAGCCAATCCTTTTAAATAAATTGTTTTTGTTATTCTGTATTGTATCTTCAAGATGAGAGTGTCACATGTGTGCAAAAGTGGCTTTCTTTATAGTGGGGATGAAAGGCTGCATCAAAGGATGTTTGTCTCAATTGAAAGAGAAGAAGAAAAAAAAAAATATCAAAGGATAAATCAGAGAATTTTGATCTCTAATATAATTTCCTTTTAGAACTAAGATAGGAGGGTAGGATAGGAACCCAAGCCACAAATACTAAGCGACTTCAGTGATGGAACCAGCTGGCATCCGCACTATTGTTTAGTAATGAGTGTAAGTTCATTCGCATGTACGGAGAGAAGGCTTTGCTAGTTGCAAATTTTAGTGGGTCACAAAAATTAACACTAGAACTCAAGATTTAGGTCGCCATTGTACGGTGTTTTGGCTACTAGCTTTAGCCGCATATCTAGCTAGCCACTAGGTCGAAGCATTACAATGCTTGGCATTGGATTTTATGGACTACCTTTTCACTTGTTGGTCTTTAAAATATGAAATTTGCAAATGGAACTCAACAAGCCTAATGTCTTTACAGAGTTGAAGGAATATTAATTAAGTAATTGCAATTTGTTAAGGGCTTATATGTTCAAAATCTTTTTAATTAAGAGGGGATGCAAGTTATTGAACTCAACAATTCACTTTCACATAGCAAGATATCGTAGATATCCAACGAGCAGTTGCATCTCTCAATTGCATCTAGCCAAATTGTATTGACTTTAATCCAATGTATTAACAAATAACTAGACAATTTTTATATAATTAAATATATAATAATTTTGAAAATATATAATTTATTTATATAAATTTTCAGTTTCGAGAAATCAAGTAGTCTTTTTTACATTACAAACATTTTTGGTTATAGCATTTTACAACTTTGAGTTTACCCATTCGGGCTACTAGTTTAATACGGTACAGTACGGATAATTAGTTCGACTACGTGGAGGACCACTCCATTATTGAGAAGTGGACAAGTTTTTTTTTTGTTTTTTATTCGACCACAATATTGATTTGCATGGTAAGATATATCTTCATATTGCCTTCGTTGATTAAACCCTGTATCTTTTAACCAAGTCCTTTCTTTTTACATTTACGATTTACCAAGCCAAGCCGAAGTGCTGGACCCAAGCCGAAGCCGGATTGCGACCTTTCACTCTTTTTATTTTAATTTGTTGAATCAATTGCTGACTTTTACCACAAAAAAAAAAAAAAAACCAATTGCTGACGCTGACAGGGATTCTGAATCGCACCTTTTTTAGGGCCTCAAGGCCTGCACGGAGGATTGAATTTTCTTTAACTCGTGAATGAAATAATTTTCTTCACCTGCTTTGAACAAATATCGGATTCTCTCTCTCCCCATGCAAGACTGGAGCGGTGGGGTGCAAACGCTATTGTCAGTTTGTCGTCACTCCCGTCTTCTCTGTCTGTCTCTTTCATAGATCCCATCATAATTTATATAAACTAGAAAATTCAACAACACAAATCTTTTACGAATTATTATAAATCAATTATAATTTTTATGATTAAATTTACATAAATTTATATTTTTATTCTGGCAAGAGCATGTAAGAACTTAAATAAAAAATATTTAAGAATCCGTATTCCTAGACTATATATTTAATAATTTTTAAATATTTATATTTTTTTAATTTGTTTTTTAAGTGATTCGGATAGTCATAATATTTTTTTTCTCTCTCTATATTTATGATGACCCATATAAAATAAATAAAAAAATATATATTTTTTTAAATAGACTTATGAATTAGAAAATACAGCAGTACAAACCTGAGATAAACCTGATCATCATTTTTTGATTAAATTTAAATTTTTATTTTAACAAATAAAAGGCCAAAAATAATTATCTCAATATATATTTAGTTTCATATCGACTATATATTTAATATTTTTTAAATATTTATATTTTTTAATTTGTTTTGTAAGTGAGATTCGGATCGTAATAATATTTTTTTATTTTTGCAAATCAAACGTGTCCTTGAGGGGAAAGAGAGAGGGGGAAGAGAATTCCTTTCTTAATCCTTTTTATTTAAGGCAACGTTCCAGTTTCATTATCGCTTTTGGTCGCATTTGTCCATGCTGCCATTAATGAATTGCCTTTCTCATGTTCCAGTCAAGTTCTTTGAATAGTATGACGGGGGTAGAGGAAAATAGTTGGTTTCTTAATCCTTTTTATTAAGGGCAAGTTTCATTCTTGCTTTTGGTCACATGTCCATTCTGTCATCAATGAATTACCTTTGTCCTGTTCCAGACAATATCTTTGAATGGTATGACTCGAACATCCTGTCTATTTGATCTAACATTACACAATTTTTGTTCTCTACTTCCTAAATTCTTGCATGTGATGGAAGCCATGATATGAGCCCTGATATCTCCTTCTGGTCTGAGGAGGTGAGGGAGGGAGGGGGAGGGAGAAAGAGAGAGCTTGGTTGGTGAAAGTTTTTCAGTTCTACAAGCAAGAGTGCCGAGTCAGTCCAACACTGGGTCCTCTGACTGCTCTTTAGAACCAATTTATTTGTCCTTCTCCTGGTAGTGGTGGTGTTCCAACCTCCTTCCCAAGTTCAGGAACCTCTTACTCTATAATTTCTTTTTTTCTGTAGTCTTCGTGCTGGACTATCTTATGTTGACACTCTAATTTGTTTGTCTATAATATTTTTGTATCCAAATCTCTGAGCTAGATAGGCTATTCTATGAGAAAGAGAAGGGTGTCTTCCTAGTACTCCTACAAGGAAAGAGGCATGTAAGTTCTCACCTTTCTCTCTCTATGATCTAGATTTTTCAGAGCAATTGTAACTCTCCATTAAGCTCACCCAGCTTCTACCCTTTTTTTCACTGCACTTTGTAGTCTGAGCCCTGTCAGTACTTCCTGAGCCTAAAAGGTTTCTTGGCGTCTACCTGGACAAAAAGATATAGAATCGACGAGCCCATACAAGAGGTCTTCTTCTTATGATTATAGAGAACAGAGAACAGAGCCTATAAGTCATCTGTGGAGGGCTTGGCTTCCTTTCTCCTACCAGAATAGTAGTAATAATAATGAAAATTCTAAGGGACTCTCGTTTGAAATTTGGAATGCTTCTGCTGGTGCAAAAAGGTTAGAGAGGTTGGTATTTTTTGTGAGTTCTGAGTAGGGATCTTGGTTATGTGTCGAGCAATGGCAGCAGGCGCCCAAAACCTGGAAGAGCTGCAGGAGAAACACCTGAGGAAGCAGCTTGCTGCTACTGTCAGGAACATCCAGTGGAGTTATGCAATCTTTTGGTCCATCTCAACAAGGCAACAAGGGTATGGGAAAGATTCAACCTGAATATTCTGCTTCTTTTTTTTTTTGGTCGGTAAATATGCTGTTTTTTTAGTTTTTAAGCTCATCACTTTCGTTTACCGTATGGTTGTAGCTGTCTAAGTTAAGATGCATTAAGATTAAAATAGCCATCTCTCAGGCATTTATGCAGCAGTTTGTGGACCGAAAATGGTACCAGAATTTTTCAGAAAAGTTGGTTTTAAGGAGATGTCGCTGAAAAGATGCAGAACTGGTCCAATCTCATTTACTCTGCATTTGTTTAGATCATTGCCTTTATGACAGTTGAGTGGGTCAGGGGATGAAACTTGGACTCTCTGACTGCCACTCTGTTTCTGTCATGGTTATGATTGTTATGGTAGATCTATATTGTACTAACTGTGCTGTCTGTGAGCATTATAATGGAATCTGAAGAAGATATTATTGTTTATGATTGTTATGGTAGATATAGATTGTACTAACTGTGCTGTCTGTGAGCATTATAATGGAATCTGAAGAAGATATTATTTTTTATGATTGTTATGGTAGATCTATATTGTACTAACTGTGCTGTCTGTGAGCATTATAATGAAATCTGAAGAAGATATTATTGTGTAAATTAGTTCTGATTTACCAAACATAAATTTTTATAGAATAGCTTTGGAGGATGTGCAAGGTGCCTTCATGAAGCAAGGATGAAATTGGCCATTAACTGTCTGTTAGAATGTCCCTTTTAAGAAAAAAAATCATAAGCGATGTAAAACTGTCCCTGAAAACAGGAGCTCACCCAAAATAGCTAGCCGAATGTATTTTTTGGGTTCCTTAGTTTTGTATAAGTACCCAAGATATCCTCGGCGAATAATCGATGTGGGACTAAACATACGCCCACATGGGTCGTCGTACACTTTTGTTGTTCAGAGCGCAACTCCTAACAACATATATATCCAATGCCATTATACTAGCTATCTGGTCGTAATTATAAAATATTTTCATGACATTCTGCATAACCGTAAATTTTAGATAATGTTTTTTTTGACTCTGCTATATTCATTCTAACCCTGTTCTGGAAGTTTTCATGTTAAGTCTTTGAAAATGTCTCTTTACTGAATACACCAAGATACATACTTTTTTTTGATGGAAGACCAATATGTGTTCTTATCTCAAGATTATGTTGCATATACCAAAGAATGTATTAAGTTCCATTGTGTGTGCATTGGTTCTTAGATGGTTTGCTAGCTTTCTGTTTTTGTTATATGTATTTAACTGGGAACTGCATAGTTTCTGAGAGGATGGATGTTCTACATTTTGTAGCTAGAACAATCTAAACCAACTATCCTTCCTTATATGTAATGCTGGATGTTATTATACAAATGACTGAACATAAAGTTGATTGCTACCACATCCTTGAAGCAATGTTGCAGATGTGCGAGTTAACTTCCCCAGAGTGCCTGTCCACAGTTCTATTGCTGACCTTAACATGTAGATAAATTTGATTCCATTGACATAAATAATGATCATGTTCCACTGACGGTACAATGCAAACTCTTTCACAGCCCACATATCAAATGATGACTTTTCTTCCTCGTAGAATTATACAATTCTTAGCTTGTCATCTAAGGAGCCACTGCACTCTGAAGGTAGATGCATATAATGTTTCTTTCTTGTTATATCCGACATTTTGTTACATGAATCAAACTGAAATTCCATCCTGTTAAAGACTTTCCATGGAAACACGCAAAAGCAGCACTTTGTATACAGTAAAATTCTCTACAGGTTTATTTCCAAATAGACTGCCTTATCTCCCTAGAAATGCTAATCACTTTAGATAGATCCAAATCATCAGATGACTCTAAACAGACATGAAACATAATTTTTCGATATATTCCTGTTGACATTCAAGGAACAAGGAATTGTATGCTACATTTCTCCTTGTAGGATACGGCTTTTTATAAGTAGCATTAGCTAGATGGTAAAATTCTCTACCTGTTTACTTTCAAATGCACTGCCTCATCTCCATATAAATGCTCATCACTTAAGATAGACCATGTTCATCAGATGACTCTAAATGAGCATCAAATGTAATTTTTACAATGTAGTCCTTCTGACATGCAAGGGATAAGTCTACATTATATTTGTCCTTGTAGGATACTTCTTTCGATTATTAGCAGTAGCTGATAGGATCTCTTTCTTGTGGTTTTGTTTCACATGGAGATGTCTCTGTATCTTGATCATGTAAATCCAGCTGACATGCAAGGAATAAGTAAGCCTATGTCATATTTCTTCTTGTATGATACTGCTTTTGATTATTAGCATTAGCATGATAGATCTATTTCTTGTGGTTTTGTTTCATACAAAGTTATCTCTGTATCTTGATCATGTATTTTATTCATGTTTTTGGCATAACCTCTATGTAATGAAGGTGCCATTGTCATAGGATTACCATTTCTTTTTTTGCTTTTTACATGGATTTAAGTTGTGTCCTTCATTTTTGTATCTTTTTTCTTTATCTTGTTGGTTTGTAGGGTCTTAGCATGGAGTGATGGGTACTATAATGGTGATATAAAGACAAGGAAGACTACTCAACCAGTGGAGTTTAAAGCTGATCAAATGGGTCTCCAGAGAAGCGAGCAACTGAGAGAGCTATACGAGTCTCTTTCAGCAGGAGACGGCAATCAGCAGTCCAAAAGGCCTTTTGCCTCACTATCACCTGAAGATCTGACAGACACGGAGTGGTATTACCTGGTTTGCATGTCTTTCACATTCCGTCCAGGCCAAGGGTACCTTTCCTCTGAAAGCCTTAATCTAACTTTTCTACATCATCATGCTTGAATTCATTTTTTTGTTTATTTTTCACTGATTTCAATCCAACTGTGAAGGTTTTCTAGTTTGTTGTAAGAAATATTGAATAATACATAGTTTTTGCAATTATATACGAGTTTGGCCCATAATTCTTCTTCTTTGACAGCATGGACGTTTTGGGCGATGGTTTGATTATATATTCATGTGAAACATTTGCTGTTCAAAATAGAAAAAGATCATAAAAGATTCATTGTTTAGAGAAAGGTCCGCCGAACTGGTACCGGGACCCATACCAGTCGGCGCCCGGTGCAACTCGGTACTGGTTCAGTATTATACCAAACCGGTACCGGTAAAGCGTGCCATTTCACGGACTGGCGCACCTAATTTTTTTTTGAAGTTTTTAAAAAAAATTTAATTGGTAATCACTATTTTTGAACTTTTTCTATGAATTTATGTCTAATTTGGTGTTTTTTTAATGTTTTCTTATTTTTTTTTAATGTTTCTAAGATTCCGGTTTAACCTATGTAATGCATCTTATTGCTTTAAAATGATAGTGTTATAGTGCTACAGTGCCAAAATATTTGGAACTGGGTTGACTCGGTGCAAATCGACCGGTTCGGGCACTTATTGGCCGGTTTCGGTCGGTCCGGAACTGAATGTAACAGGCGAACTGATCTGGTTTCACACTGAGTTAGTTCGGCACTGCCAGAATCGGGCGGTTTGGCCTGGTTCGGCAGTCCTTGGTTTAGACTACATACATTCTAGCTTCTTATAGTTGGTGAAATATTTATGTATTGATGCAACAGCTAATGTCAAAGGTCGAGTAAAAGTGGTGCTTGAGACTTGTTTCAGAAAAAAGAAAATATTAAATATATTGTGCAAATATAGATAATGTATTTTTATCTCATTCTCAACCTGCATGTAGGAACCATCTAATCTAAATCTCTCTCATTCACAGCAGTTGATTAAGATGCTAATCATTTCACGTAGTATTACATGACCTCATATAAGTTGCTCCTCCTAGTGGCATCATCTTGGCTATACTCTCCTAAGGGCTGGTTTGCCAACCGGGGCTGTGCATCGGGCCATTTCCAAAACTTAAAAGTCAGTGCTACCAAGCTAATTGAAAGTGCTTAATCAGAAAACTTAACATAAGAGATCCAATCCTTCAAGGATCATGATAATTGTCGAACACTGTCATGAATATGAAAAACTCTTGGAACATGTTTTGTTGAAGCATGCATAGAGAGAAACAAAGAGTATAACTGAATTGGGAGCAAATATTTATAAGAGCATAAACTCAAATGGCTCAAATTTTGAAGCCCTTGTATTGAGCTTTTTTGCAAGTCGCCATGTGGTTGAACATAAGCAACCCTCATTTTCTCTCTCTATTGGTGCAAAATACATGATTGACTACCTTTTGTGGATCCATAGTGATATAGATACCCTTTGGACCAACAATCAATTGTTTTGATGTTACTTGTGCATTGGGCAGGCACAAAATGAAGGTAACTGTAGAGCCAAGAGCAAAATATGTGATGGAGCATATAAATCATTTATGATCTACGCATCCTATAACATATACGGATCAAAATTCAGTAGGTCTTGATGTCTTTAAACCGTGGACTAAAAATTAAATAACCTTATTTTCTATTTAAAGCATCCAAAGTTCACTAACCTATGAAACATCTTATTTTTCATTTCATGACAACTTTCACATTGTTTATGATATTAATGATATTGATCAAAAATAGATTTCTTATCATGTATTTTGCATCAATAGGATTTGGGCTCTATCTTTCATGCGCTATCTCTCTCCCTCCCCTCCCACTTTAGAAGGCTTATTTTTTTTTTCCTTGCACCAGTTTTTCAAACTTATCTTCTGAATCATTTATAATTTGAGGCACAATATGATGCCTACCATTGTTGCTATTTTTTTCCTCTCAGATGTTCTACCTCTGAAAATTTCTTCAACATGATGTTTGCCTCCACTTCTTTGAATCCTCTGAAACTGTTATCTTTTGCTTGTTGCCATGCTTCCCTGTTGTTTTGAGCAAAGTTTTCCTTTCAAGATAGTATTTATTCTCTTTCATTTGTTGACCAGGTTGCCCGGTAAAGCCTTAGCAAGCAATCAGGATATCTGGTTGAGCAATGCTCAATTTGCAGACAGTAAAATATTTTCACGATCTCTTTTAGCAAAGGTTGGATTCTTTGACTATGTTTTTTCTTCAGATGTCTTAGTGCTGTTATAATGTCAATACTAACATATGAGTTGATTCTCTTACTCTCATCCAACATGTGATTTTCTGTTCATTGGTTGGGTTTGCATCACACATCATCATCTCAGAGTGCATCTATCCAGGTATGGTCTTTTTCTGTTGTTCTAGAAACCGTTATATGTCTATAATATTCTAAGCACAACTCCTCTTAACGTAACACATTCTGCTACTAATTTTACTTTGAAATAGCAAGCCTTGATACCTTACTATCCCTATAAATATATTTGTCGCATCGATGTTCCATTTGTGTCATAATTATTTTCTTTTCTTTTTCTGTTTTTCTTGTATGGAGGGAGAGTGGGAAAAATATTATTAAATAAAGAAATCTGGAAGTACACCCTCACAACGTAGGGGAATTGAGCAGGAAGAGCAAGAAGGGAACTAAGCTAAATACAATCATTAAGGTGGACACCAGTCAAAGCAACATAAAACTGAGAAAACATGAGAGAAAGGTAGAACCCTCTTATTTGATAATACCGTGCATAATTTCCTGGGAAGGCAAGCTAGTATATACCAAATACAATACACAAGCTCTTACCTAAGATGCTTGGTAGAGCACATTTAAAAGTTTTTGGCTCTTTAATTTGATTCTCATGAGGTCTTGTACAACCTTTGCTTTATATGCAGTTTGTCGATTCATACACACTCAATCAAGGATCATTGGACTGCAATCAAGTTCCTACTTCATTTTCTTCTGAAAACAACAACTTATTTTTGATTCATCCATCCAGCTTCAGTCCTCAAACTTCAATCCTTCACCAATGTAGATTGGAATGGATCTGCTAATGACCACTCTTCAATAAGCATTTAATGTGATTATGTAGGTCCAGATCTTGTCCATTCGAGTTTTAAAAAGCAACACACTGTTTCAAGATCCTCCATCAGATCAGCATACAAAAGCCTAGAGAATTCTGCCATAGAGTTATTCTGGATTTGATCTTGTCTGAGGGTATTTGCTTCACCGATATGATCCTTTGGTTCTGGGGAGTGAAAATATTGGTGCCTCATATTTGGCTGACAATCAAGTTTTCATGCTAGAATGAAGCATTTCAAGATTGATTTTCACTTTGTTAGATAAGGGGCAAAGAACAAGCTGCTCATTGTCCATTTATATATCCACTCAAGCTCATATTGCTGGCCTTGTGCTGACAGGACTTGAATCAATTTGAATTACTCTCTGACAAGCTCACCATACAACAATCATCATTTTGCTTTGAGATGGCATATTTAGTCCAATCAAACAGTAACAATTTTCTAACTTTCTAACTCAAATCTGATCTAATCTATTATATAGATAGTTTCAGTTCATTTATTCTGAATCTGGGTTCAAAATTTTCATCATTATCATGTATTCAATTTGTATCTTTTTTGTGACAGAATTGTTATAAGTACAATGCTCAAGGAAAAATGCTATACCTCCACACTCCAGTCCCTGCTCAGTGCACCAGTCTTATGTGGAAGTAGGTGATTGGCTTTACGGTACATGGTGCCACCACCAAATGTTTTCACATCCCTGTGTACACCAATCTGGCTGCAACAGAGAATCAGGTGGCTGAGCGGGGAGTGGAGTGAGGAGGGGTAGCAGTACTTCTACTCAAGCTCTCCACCTAGAGTAATTAGGACAGCGTATTTTAAAATTCTGCTCACTGTCTTTCCATCTGGGTTTACGAAGCCATTTGTACATAGAGGGTTACACAGGAGCATCATATCACATCTAAGTGATTTCTAAATTTTTATAGAAGTAGAATGTTTTTACCACCATGTATCTGAGGAAAACAAGGATGGATAAACTTGAAGACAACAAAATATTGATATACTAAATTCATTGTGCATTCTGTAGAGAGAACAGGAGGCATAAAAAAAATTATAGATCTTGCCCTTTGACTAACCATAGTCATCCAGCCTTTTCTCAACATATTTTGTCCATTTTTTGGTAGCAACAGATTTTTTCATTTAAATAAGAATAAATTTGGTAGCTGGGGCTTGCCCTTTTGGTCCCACCCCTCTGCTTAGCAACCAGAGATTCTGAGTTCAATTCCTGGAGTGTGCATCCTAAAAACTCTGGACGTGGGTAATTATAGTGCCGATGGGTTTCTTTTCTGTTCCTGAACCTCGGCCCGATGAATGGCCCGATCCACTTCCAGTGGGCCTGGAGATATGCTCGGCCCGCGAATCTGACTTGGGCCTGGGTCTTGGGGTCTGGTTGGCGATTCCGGCACTCGGTCCTGGTGCCGAGTCAACTCAGTCGTCTGGACTCCCTCCGCCACACCGGGTTCCGGTTGCCCCGGCCCCTTCCCCGGCGACCCTCGTCGGGCAACCTTCTTTGGCTTACGCCACCCCTCAGTGTCCGGCGATGATTCAGCCGGATCGACCTCAGCCATCTCCGGGGGTGGCTTCACCAAGCTCCCTCGCCGAGCCGTCTCGGCCGCCTCCGTCGTCTTCTTCACACCGCCCAGGGCGCCCGTGTTCCTCCAGTACCGCTGCCGGGGCACCGTCATCCACGGGCCAAAGGTCATCTGCGGGGAAACTTCCGATCCACTCGCAGTTTCCCCCTGCCCCTCCGTCTCCGCGCCTTGGCCCTCCGCCTCCGTCCCCGAATGCATTCCGGGGTCCTGGTAACAGCAATCACCGGCAAGGTGGTCCAAACGGGCACATCGATAACATAGCCCCGGCAAGTCTTCATAGGCGAAGGTCTGCCAGAATCTCGCCTGCACGCCCTGAACAATGGTCCCCGGAATCAGTGGTTGCCGGACGTTGATCTCAACTTTAACCCTAGCATACCCGATGCGCCGCCTCTCCTGGGAGAATCGGTCGAGCTCCAGGGGGTTCCCCACCTCCGCCACAATCACCCTGATGGCCTCCATGTCCCAGTACTCAACGGGGAGCCCGGGCAGCCGGACCCAGACAACCGTTCGATTCACCGAATGGGTGCCCGGAATGAAATCGGGAACCCATCGTTCCATTGCCAAGAGCTGCCCCGCCACCACCCACGGCCCGGCAGCGAGCGCCGCCGCCCGGTCTTCGCCTGATGCAAACCGGATAGTGACGAAGCCCTCCATCATAGGTAGGACCTCAACTTCGTTCTTCAGTTTTCCCCTGGTTCTGAGCTCCCGTGCCACCAGCTCCGGGGAGACTCTCCGTCCCAGGCTCTTAGCAATCACCGCCGTTTCCTTCCAGTGATTCCTGGCTGCCGCTACCCGCTCCTCCGGGACCACCGCCACCCGAGGGAACCTCCGTTGCAGAGTCTCCAGTTCATCCGCAGTGAGACGATGATTGGGTTCCTCCGGTCGACGCACCGCCCCTCTCGCCACCTCCGACCACGACGGCGCAGTCTTGGCCTGCCCAGGAGCAGTGTAAGGGGGTCGGCTCCTACCCCGGTCGCCTGGCACCGTCGTGCCCGGATTCGCCATGGCCACCCACCAGCTGTTTGAACTGCTTGCCCACCACCGTCTAATGCTTCCTGCGCTCCCTTCGCTCCCTACACACCTCTCGCCTGCTGCCGGTCTTCCTCACCAGGGCCTTCACACCAGCTGCCGCCCCTCGCCGGAACCCTAGCGCCAGCTGCCGCCCCTCGCCGGAACCCTAGCGCCACCGCCGCCCTCGCCGCTCACCATACCCTAGCGCCACCGCCGCCCTCGCCGCTCACCATACCCTCTGGAGCGCTTTTCGCTCCTCCTTCCGCTTTTGTTTGAGAACCGTACCATTCCTTTTCACCAGAGGAAAGGGGGCCTGTGTTGTTGAAACGGGCTCGCAGCCCAACCAAGAAGTCGGCTGGCACGGCCCGGCTGGCACGGTACCCTTCCGTGCCAAGCGTGCCGCGGCCGGTGATGGCAGGTCGGGGAGCTGACCGGCGGAGCTTCCGTAGCCGGAGTCTGTCGCCGGCGGTTGTGGGAGGACTCCGGCCAACTGTTGGGAAGCCCTTCGTTGCCGTGTCCGATGGCACGGTGAAGGGGGGCCGCGACGTCAAGGCGGTGGATCGGCCGGGGAACTCAAGCTTGGCTTCTTCATCGGCGGCCGGCGGCGGGATCCCGGCGGAGATTCCAGTGGATGGGTCGTTCTGTCCTGGAGGAGGGGAGAGCATGGTTACGGGAAACCACAGATGTCTGCCGGCCGACGATGTGCAGAGGCTATCGGTCCGTCCGGATGATGGGGGAGGAGGCAACGCGGGCGGCTCGGATCTTGCAGCGATTGCCAAACAAATGAGGGAGGCTTTGTCAAAGAAGGTGGCGGATGGGTTGTCCACAGAGGAGAAGGGGTTACGGGTGGTGGATGGGTCACAGGCATCTGAGACTCCACCAAGCACGGTTCAGCTGTTTTAATGAAGGTCCTATTGTGGAATTGCAGGGGGGCGGGGAAGCCGTCCTTCAAACCGGCTTTCCGGAGATTGGTTTGTCTTCATGATCCCGAGATTTGTATCTTATTTGAGACAAGATTGTCGGGAGGTAGTTTGGAGCGGGTTAGACATCTTATCCCGAGATCTTGGGGTACCTATGCAGTGGAGGCGCAGGGGCTATCTGGAGGGATTATTGTGTTGTGGAGGATGGGGTCGTGCAACATTGATGTCTTCCACCAGTGCAGGCAGCAGGTGAATATAGTGATATCAGAGGGTAATGCTCCCCCATGGGTTTTACTTGCAGTATATGCAAGTACGGACTATAGGGAGAGGAGAGTGTTGTGGGAGGAGGCCACAAGCCTCATTCAGCTGGGGCATCCGGTGTTGGTAGCAGGGGACTTTAATTGCATTGACAGTCCAGTGGAGAAGAGGGGCGGTAAGGCATTCACCAATAAAATTGAGGTCAGGGAATTTCAGAATTTTTTGATGTCTAATGGGCTAGCGGATCTTGGATTCACCGGCCCAAGATTTACATGGTGCAACAACCAGCAGGGTCAGGCCAGAGTATGGGAGCGGCTCGATCGAGTATTTGCATCGACTGGATGGATCCAGAGATTCTCAGACTACTGGGTGCGCCATTTGCCTAGGATTGCCTCGGACCATAGCCCCGTATTGGTGAGTACCTCGTATTTTATTCAGTCTCATTCTCCATTTCGATTTGAGAAGGTATGGTTATCCTACCCGAGGTCGTGGGAGGTAGTGAGGGAGGCCTGGAGAACGTCTGTTCGTGGGAGTGCAATGTACAGGGTGGCTCGGAAGCTTGAGCTGACTAGACGCCGGTTGATTCGGTGGAATAAGGAGGAAGTGGGGAACCTTTTCAGAAGGGTGGAGGAAGTTGAAGCATCTATTACTAGGGCGCAGGCCCAAGAGGATAGTGATGGAGGATTGTCGGAGGAGGACCAGGGGGTACTTAGGGGACTCTTGGCCATGCATCACTCTCTACTCAGGCAGCAGGAGGTCTTCTGGAGACAGAAATCGAGGGTTCAGTGGATCTGCGAGGGAGATCGCAACACGAGATTTTTTCATCAGTCGACCATCATGCGGAGGCAGCAGAACAGGATTCGCAGGATCAGGGATAGCAGTGGGCAGGAGTCAGAGGATATGGAGGTTGTCAGGAGGACACTATTGCAGTTTTTTCATGCCAGATGGACTGACACAGAGCGACTGGATACTGATGACTATGAGTGAGGATTGGTTCCAGAGGTGCAGATCACCGAGGGAGAGAATGCAGCACTGAGCAGACCAGTATCAGATACGGAGATTCAGGAGGCCCTATGGTCTCTAGGGGAGGATAAGGCCCCAGGGCCGGATGGTTTTCCCCCACTCTTCTTCAGGAGGTATTGGCAGATCATTAGACAGGAGGTTCTACAGGCTGTTCAGCAGTTTTTTACATCGGCTTCGATGCCTATGGAGTGGAGGCGGACTTTTATCACTTTGATCCCGAAGAGACATGACCCAGTAGAGCCGGGCCACTTTCGGCCTATTAGTTTGTGCACGACTTTGCACAAAATAGTGGCCAAGGTACTGGTACAGAGGCTGAGAGTTGTTTTGCCCAGGATTATTTGTCAGGAGCAGGGAGCTTTTGTAGGGGGACGTTCGATTTCTGATAACGTCCTCTGTGCCCATGAGTTTATGACTGATTTGCAGAGTGCTCCCCGTTGCAGGAGTTTGATGGGGATCAAATTGGATATGGAGCGGGCGTATGACAGGATGAGGTGGGATTTTGTTAGGCGGTCCTTGGAGATGTTTGGATTCCACCCACAGTGGATTAGATGGATTCAGGGGTGCATTTTGGCACCATCTTTTGCATTATTGATAAATGGATCCCCATCGCGGTATTTTGAGTCATCAGTGGGTCTGAGGCAGGGGTGTCCATTGTCACCACTTTTGTTTATCATCTGCTCGGACTCTTTGTCACGAGCACTCCGCCATGCAGCCGTGTCACAGGAGATTGAGGCATACAGGCCGGCGAGGGGTGCGACAGGTATCTCACATTTACTTTTTGCAGATGATTGTTTACTATTGACCCGCGCGACTCGGAGGTCAGCTCTGGCTATTAGTGGAATCCTGGAGGGATATTGTGGAGCTTCAGGTCAGATGGTCAACTTATCTAAGTCAGCCATCACCTTCAGCCCGAGGACTGATCCTAGGGTGAAGGCATCCATCATGAGCAGTCTGGGGATCGACGAGCAGGAGGGGACCCTTAGATACCTCGGGGTCCCGATTACTGGCCGACGTCTACGGCAGGGGGAGTGCTCATCCATGGAGGCATGTATCAGACGGAGACTGGAGAGCTGGCAGGTGAGCACTCTTTCGATGATGGGCAGAGTTATCCTACTGAGGTCAGTTTTGAGCTCCATTCCTGTTTACCTACTGTCTAATACACTGGTACCGATTTCTGTGCTCCGTAACCTGGAGAGGGTATTCAGGAGTTTCTTATGGGGGCATCGTGGGGATAGAGGGGGCATCCACCTACTGGCTTGGGAGGCTATCTGTCAGCCAACCAGTCGGGGTGGGCTGGGAGTCCACTCTCTTTTGGAGCGTAGGGAGATACTGGCCACTAGGCTAGCAGTCAGATTTATTCTGGAGCCGGGAGGTATTTGGGCTTCCTTGCTGAGAGCGAAGTATGGTGACCCCATTACTTCGGATACATTCAGAGCCGGACGTGGATCTTCCTTCATCTGGAGAGAGATATGTACTCGTGCCCCGGGGGTGATGCCTATAATCCGATGGGAGATTGGGGACGGTCGGACTATCAGGATCCTAGAGGATAGATGGCTATCGGAGGGCAGATTGCAGGATTGGCCCACACTGATGGATCACGGGTGGCTGGAGGGGCGCACACTGAGTGCTTTGTTTGTCCAGGGGGAGCAGAGATGGGATGCAGACCTCGTTAGGCGGGTTTTTGCTGATCAGCTGGCAGAGAGAGTGTTGGCCTTACCGATCCCGATGGGGATGGCGGTGGATAGGAGGATATGGAGTTCGTCCGGGAGGACGATAGTGAGCTCCCGTGATATAGCGCAGTGGAGAGGAGGAGTGGGGACCCGACACTTTGATGGTGCCTGGATCTGGAGACTACGTGTTCATCCACGCATCGCACTATTCCTGTGGAAGGTAGCATGGGGTTGCCTACCCACTAGGAGTGTTCTGATGCGACGGGGAGTACGGATAGCTGCAGATTGTGTCGTTTGTCCGGAGGTGGAGGAGTCTATCTATCATGTGCTAGTTGAGTGCCCGCGGGCTGTTCAGATTTGGAGGGCTGCAGGGATCGCCTATGATCCGGGACAGAGATGGTCGTCCATGGCCGAGCTCATCCGGTTCCTGGAGTTCCCAGGGGCAGGACCCGGGGTGCAGGAGAGAGGGACTCGTGTTGCATATCTGGCCTACCACTCCTGGTTAGACAGGAATGTACGAGTCTTTGAGGGTCGCAGCTCGTCCCCGGGGGCGGTGGTGGCCAGGGCCTTTCTGCATGCAGAGGAGTTTTTGAGCACTGCTGTTAGGTCACCTTCCAGGTTGGCCAGGGACATCTGGGGTACCCCGACCGCTCTTGGAGCGCCCATCTGTTTCGTATCCTGGGTACCCCCACCCCCTGGTTTCCTGAAGGTGAATTTTGATGGTAGTTTGGCAGCTGATGGACGTGGTGGAGGTGCAGGCTTCGTTATCCGTGATCATGATGCCAGGTTAGTGGCACTGGGGGGGCAGCGGATCTTCGATGCATCGGTGGTGTGTGCGGAGCTCCGAGCCGCATGGGAGGGCATATCTTATGCGAGACGGATACTGCATGCCGACCAGGTCATTCTAGAGGGCGACTCAGCCACTGTGATTGATTGGATTAGGGGTCGTGGTCGTGCAGGTGAGGGCAGACCGTTACTCATGGATATTCGCGGACTTTTGCAGGCGTGTGGAACCTATCAGGCTACACATGTCTACAGGGAAGCGAATTGTGCAGCTGATTGGGTCGCTGCCTATGCGGCTCACCATTCTGGTGGTTTTACTGTGAGGGAGCCCGACACTGTGCCGGAGTCTCTGTTAGATTTACTTGCTTCTGATTTTGTAGGCCGTCTTCATACCCGTAGGGTATGAGCCGCCGTTGCACCAAAAAAAAAAAAAAAAAAAAAAAAAAAAAAAGTTTCAAATTTGAAAGCCAATGAAACCAATAGCACTTGCATAATACCTTTAACTGATTATGTAACTCTAATAGAAATTGATGTCAGAATAGTGCAGTTGGAGATCATACAAATGTATTTTATAAGTGCTATTATCTATAACTTTAGAAAATTTTAGCTAAGTTTAAGAAAATGACTGTCAGAAAACAGTAGGAAGCAAGAAAGAAATGTAATCGGGCTGACAGAAAAAGGAGCCTCTCATTCCAAGGTTAGGTGACTCTTTCTTCTCCTTGTTATCATTACATTTTAACAAGAAGTCCCTAAATAAGTATATGAAATTCCAAGCTATTTAATACTCTTTTTATCATGAGAAAATTTTTGTGCATTGTTATATCTAGAAAATTTAATTGTTTAAGTATCCATTATGGATATTAGTAACAAGACATCCCAACACAACCAATCCTTTGTTTCCAATGTGGACTGAATCAAGACTAGTCATTCAATCTTTTTATTATTTCAATTTTTTGGATGATGGAATATATATTTCTTCGTGCCCCCCCCCCTCTTCCCTTCAAATCAAGATAACTGGTACATGCCTTCATTGGAGCGCGCACACAGTTTATTGAGTCACTAAAAGATTCTTAAGCTATTCATCTTTATTTTTTCAGTTTGATCATGACTGGTTGTGAGGAGTGTATATTGTAGTTGCCTTTGATGAAATACTTTGAATTCAACATTAAACTAATCTAATATTTATTATTTATTTTGTAATTTTTTGCTAATTAGGAACTTTTGCCATTGCCAAATTTATCTTGAATCTCAAAATCCTCTTTGTATGACAAGGTAAAATAGTAGTTTAAAATTTTATAGAATTCATGTTTACTACCATTCTCTGCATCTTAAAATGCAGACTGTGGTGTGTATTCCCTTCATGGACGGTGTGCTAGAGCTGGGTACAACTGAACCGGTATGTTCATTATGATTCATATATGTGGATATAAATAAAACCATTTATTCTGTTAACTAGTTGTGAATCTTTTTTTAATCATTTTAAGGTTTTGGAGGATTCGGCTCTCATACAGCAAGTCACAAATTCATTCTGGGAGTTGCCTATCCCTGTTTGCTCCGAGCAATCTGTATCCAGTCCTCCATTGGCTGAAAAGGATGAAGACATCTTGTGCCCTAATCTTGAATGTGAAATTGTTGATACGATGATTTTGGGGGAACACAACTTAGTGCCTGATTGTCAGGCCCCTTTGGAGAGTGGGTCCCCAGCTTTCCCTTTTGGTAGTCATTCTTATGCCTCTGACAAAGAAAATGAGCTAATCCAGGATAAGGTCGAGGAATTGCAGGCAAGTATCTGCGAAGAACCGAAAATAGATTCTCCTCATGACAGTTCAAATGAGTGTTGTCCCAATCAGCAAGCTAATAATAATTCTTTTAGAATTGAGAGGCTGAATAGTGCATCTCAAGTACATAATGGGCAGTTGATGGATGATGAGTTCAGCAATGGTTTACATGGTTCTTTGAATTCAAGTGACTGTATATCGCAGTCCTTTGTGAATCCTCAAAGGGTCCTCTCTTCTCCAATGGGTGAGCGAATAAAGAATAATGTCCTCGATAGCCTTCAGGAGGAAGATTTTACAAAGCTGATCTCACTGGATCTTCAGGGTGAAAAGTCACACTATACAAAGACCATTGCTGCCATCCTAAGGAACTCCAAGCAGCTGGAGTCAATAACATGCTTTCCTTGTGGTTCTCATGAATCCAGTTTTGTGGTTTGGAAGCGAAGTTTGAACACTCCAAAACCACTCTCCGCCATTTCACAGAAGCTGGTGAAGAAGATTTTGGTTGATACTGTATGGATGCATGGTGGCCTGCCACTGAAACCCCAAGAGGAAAATGGGCTTCGGAACAAAGTTTGGAAATTAGAAGGAGATGATGCTAATGCTAGTCATGTGTTGTCAGAGAGGAGGAGGAGAGAAAAGCTAAATGAGAAATTCCTCGTTCTCAGATCACTGGTTCCTTCTCTTAGCAAGGTAACTGGAATTGCAGTTTTTTTAAGCTCTTAGTGCCATTGCCCATCTTCATGGCAGGGTGATGTAAAAACACAGCCTGATAAGATTATTTCCTTGGAGGATCTGGGAAGGCTTGTTTTAAGTTTTTTCATTGGAGATGGCAACTAGAATTACATACTTTTATAGAATATATATTGCCTGTTATGTTAGTCTAAGAATTGTGTCACTAGATGTGATTTCAATTTGAAAATCATTTTCACATCATTCGTATGAAGATTAAGGAGAATATTGTTAGAAAAAAATTAATTTTTGACGATAATTGAATAATCTTTTGTAGTTGTCTGCATAGTTTGTCATTTTTTTAGACCTGAATTTAGGAAATGTGACAGCCTCGTACTTTAATACGTATCAGAATTTCAGAAAGATTGTTAAGAACCCATGAGTTCTGTTATGTTTTATTTACTGGAACTATTGGTCATCTATTTGCTTTTAACTTTTATTTATTTATTTGAGAAATTTGGAACTATTGGTCTTATGGTGGTTCTTTTTCTCTCTCTTAGAATTCTATCTTAATGTTAAATCTTTTTTCTTAGAGAAATAAATGTTGAATCATTGTAATTCTTCATAGGACTACCTGTTTCTCTCAGGTTGACAAAGCATCCATCCTTGGTGACACAATAGAGTATCTGAAAGAGCTTCAGAGAAAAGTAGAGGAATTGGATTCTCGCGGAGAGTTAGGTGAGTTTGAAGCAAGAGGAACGAGGAAGCATCCTGACATATCAGAGAGGACATCTGACAATTATGGCAACAAGGAGATTGCGAATGGCAGAAAGCCTAGTGCAACCAAGAGGAAGGCTTGTGATATCGAGGAAGCAGAGGTCGAACATCATTTGTTTCTATCAAAGGATGGTCCACTTGACGTTAATGTTACTGTGATTGAGAAAGAGGTTCTCATAGAGATGCACTGTCCCTGGAGGGAATGTTTGCTTCTTGAGATAGTTGATGCGGCAAGCAGCCTCCATTTGGATCCTTTCTCTGTGCAGTCATCCACTGTTGATGACAATCTTGCAGTGACAATAAAAGCTAAGGTTTGGTTCACTTGATCGTAATTCCTGGTGGATCTCTCTCTCTCTCTCTCTCTCTCTCTGGTCTACTAACTAGTTTTCTTGCTTTTGAACTTGACTGCAGTTTAGGGGTTCAGTTGTAGCATCGCCAGGAATGATCAAGCGGGCACTTCAGAGAGTTGTAGGTAAATGTTGAGAATAGTTATTTCTCGCCAGCAAGGAATGACCAATGTCCGTAAATCTTGAGCTTGTAGAACTCGTTTAAAATTCTGATGAGCCGTGAGAACATATTCTAGTCAACATGTAAAAGTGACTTTTGTGCAGTCTCTTCGAGCTGTTTTATTAGTAACTACTCTCTACTCTTCTCCTTGATGATTTTAGCCACTATATTTCCCTGGACATGATCATGTTTACCATGCGTTCTAAAACATGGTGTTTGATTTAATCTGATATAGTCATCTGCATGCGGTATAGTTTCAAACTTGTCTCTGGCTTTGAAAGGGCTAAAATAACTTCTCCATGTATAGCCTAAAAGAATGCAAAGTATTCTACACCTTAAACTTCTTATGGCCTTGTCACTGACAAATTCCATTCAGGTCTCTACGTACATTTGTGATGCAGAAATGTTTATGCTCTCACAATATGTATTAAACGAAAGAAACTTGTTGAACTTCTGCTGAAATTGTAGCAGTGTTAAACTGGAAATATTGTTCTATCAGCATAAATTATCTGGTATTCCCTACTGGGCATATATGGTTTTTATTAACTTCATCATGGAATCACCAGGTGAAATTGTCTCTATATCGAATTTGTGGATCATGAGGGTTAATGTTACCATTCTGTTTCAAGAATTTTATATTTTGGTTATTGCTTTGTTCTTGGTATGTTTCCACAGGAAGAGATGCCTCCATAATTGGTATCTGGAGAAGGTAAAAGGAACTTGGAAGCGTTCTCCTTCTGAGAGTGTAGGGAATGTTAATGTTAGGCCAGTCATCATATGGTTTGCATTTCCCTGTCGAAGATCCCGGAGATGTATTGTTATTAATAATCTGTTTTTGACCAGCAATTCTCCGTGTTTGTGTCCTCGACCTGAGGTCGGTGTGCTGCCCGGCAAACATGATTTTTTCGAACAAATGCACGGTAAATTTGAGAAAAAAAGGTTATAAAGTTGGAGGTAATCTTGCTGTGTACTTTCAAATCAGCCACTATTGTAAGGAAAGATTCTGGCTTTATTGGGCTGAAGTCAGCTGGGCCACGGAGAAGCTAGAATAGAGGATCGCGATCGTGTTTCACTACTCCGTTTTCGTCGAAGCAGTGAGGCTACAGGCCGTCGAACTCTTTGACTACACAGAGAGTTAGAACGGCCGCCGGCCATCTCGTGGAGCTTATCCGCCCACGGATCGTGGGCGGCGCAACGACCCAAGCTCCGATCTGTTTTGCTCCGTGAGTAAGGTGACCGGTGACCACTCTCCTCCTTGTAAATCCCCAAAGCAAAACCAAAAGGAAGCCCGCGCGATGTCTTCTAGGTCGCCCTCCTCCTCACCGTAAATCCTTAGTCTGCCGTAGATCTCTCCACCTCCAGCTTCGTTCGAGATCCTTTTGAGTTTTCGTGTACTTTCCTGGAGATTGGAGTGATGGATTTGGCTCGTGGTCTGCTACAATCGAATGCCTTTAATCATGGTGTTGGTTTGACTTCTGGGACAGTGAATTCTTGGCTTAGGAATAGAAGCAGCAGTTATAATTTTCTTGGAGAAACTAGGATTTACTATAAATCATATTCTTTGAGGAGCAGAAAGGGTGGATCTGTTGGTGGTTGTATGATGCTAAGTAGAGCTTGTGGGGGAGATTTTGGTAGGTTCCTTCATCTCTCTCGGCAGCAGAGGTCTTTGGATTTTAATATCTTTAACCCTCGAAAACTTTCGAAGGCATTATTTTTGTTCCAGTGCCAGAAAAAAAAAAAAAGATTCTTTAGCATATGTTGATGGTAACAGTCAAGATATTAGAAAAGAAAACTGAAAGCTCTTCAAGGGATGAGCAAAAGCATCCGCACGAGGGTAGGGGTGTAGGATCCAAATCTGCTGTAGAGCCAAACGATTCAGGGGAGGATTCAAAGGAGACCGACCTATCAACTGGAGGATCTGAGGGAAGTGCTACAAAAAGCACTCAAGGAACTGGAAGTCGCTCGACTTAACAGTACAATGTCTGAAGAAAAAGCGCAAAGGATATCAGAATTGGCAATATCCTTAAAGGATGAAGCAGAAATTGCCCGGAGAGATGTCACTTCTGCTGTTTCTACCATTCAGGAGATTGATAATGAAGAGAGTATTGCTAAAGAAGCTGTACAGAAAGCCACCATGGCACTTTCCATGGCTGAAGCTAGGCTGCAGTTAGCAATAGGAGCTTTGGGTTCCAAAATGGAACAAGAAGAATCACCTGAAACTTCTATGCAGAATAATGAGGAAGAAGAACTCTCGTTTGCCCCGGATGTGGGCTGCCGACTTCAGCCCCATTCTTCTTTTAGGAAGAGCCGGAACAGAGGATCGTGATGGCGATCCTCTCCGGCTCCTCCAGGGACAAACGGGGCAAGGGCGCCGCGGGTTCCCAGGATGTGGGCTGCCGACTTCAGCCCCATTCTTCTTTTGGGAAGAGCCGGAACAGAGGATCACGATGGCGATCCTCTCCGGCTCCTCCGGGGACAAACGGGGCAAGGGCGCCGCGGGTATCCTGCGGCACCCCCCTCCAGTCAATCCGCGGCCAACCACGGCCGCGGATTTCGCTCGACCGACGCGATTTTCGCGGCGGAGAGCCGTTACGGAGGGGGTGGGGGGGTGGGTTGATAAAAACCCCCCATTTTCTCCTCAATCGGTCACCTCTGAGCCCCCTCTTCCTCCTCCTCCTCCCTCCTTCCCTCCTTCTCTTTTTCTTGGTGACCGGCATGCCCTCCCATCCGATCAACCGTCCGAAGCCCCTTCATGGGCCATCCCCTGTTCCAAGATTTGTTTTGGCCGTCGGAAAGCCCCACCACCGTCGCCGCCACTTGACCACCGGACTGAGCCACCTGCGGCCGGGATCCACCGCCTCCATCGACCGCCGGTAAGCTCCTTCTTTGGCTCTTCGTTCCATAGCCATTTATCCTTGATTTTTTCCTTTGTTTTGGCCCCAAACCGAGACCATGCTCGGTTGTCTTCATGCTTGTCGCCGCAGCGACCGCCGGCCGCCGCTGCGGTCAGCTGGCCGTCGACCGGGCGAAGGCCCCCCCCGGCCACCTAGGCCGGCCACCCAGGCCGACCACCCCGCCGATCCCCCTTCCTCTTCCGTTCTCCCATCTCCCCTGTCCGTGGGGAGCTCGGTGAGGAAGAAGGCCCATTGTGGGCCGTGAGCACTATGATGGGCCGTTGAGCCCTGTTCACTGCAGGCCCAACTTGGGCCCAATTCAGTCCGGTTGGGCCTAGTTGGGCAGTACCTTTGTGGGCCCAACTTGAGCCCAATTCAGTCCGGTTGGGCCTAGTTGGGCAGTACCTTTGTGGGCCCAACTTGGGCCCAGTTCAGTTTCGAGCCCGGAACTCGAACTCGGAACCCGAAACCCGAACCCATTTGGCCAATAAATGGAATTTTGCAGTTAAGCCCTTGGCAGTATATTATTTTAAAAAAGGGTCTTCTGTAATTTGTATTTGATCCCTATAGGAAAGATTTATTACATAAAGGTCCCCAACTATATTTGTTTGGTCCCTTTACTCAAGCTTTATACAAAATAGTACTATATAATTAGGTATTGGCCCCTGAAATAAATTTTTACAAATAAAATAATTAGAGACCAACCTTGGGGGCTCTGTTGGGCCGAGTCCAGTAGTATTATTTTTGAATTTTGCTTAGCTCTAAAATTTACAAAGAAATTAATTAAATGTTAACAGGTGAACCTAATTCGCCTATCTGGAGTAGGAATTAAGCGAGAAGAGGTAAGTAACTTAATACTTCAAGTGTGATTTCCAAATTGTTTGATAAACTGATTAAGTTTCGAGATATATTTTGTATTCAATAAAATGGGTCAGGCATGTTAAATTTTATTTGAAAATCATGTTATATGCTCTGAAATCCGTGAAATATGACGGTACAATTTATGAAATCTATTTTTATATACATGCATTCTCAGCATGGCTATGATCTGTTATGTTCTGTTCTGACTCCGCCAATGGGGATTCTACGTTGGACCTGTTGACTTGTAATCTGTGAGGAACCGGTTTCGACACCGCGCCACCGGTGATTAGAATAGTAGTTTCTAGACACCGTTGCCACCGGTGACTAACAATAGTGGTTTCTGGCACTCTGTGCAACCTATGCCTCTGGGTTACGTGGCCGTAGCCTATCATGTTGAGATTCTGATATTAGAGTTTTCAAAAAAATGATAATAAGTTTTGAAAACAGCAAAACGATGTTATTTATAATTTATTTCAGACATTATTCTGTATTTTGATCTGATATACTCTGACATCACTTTGGGGTATTTTGTTGCTTACTGGGCTAGTATAGCTCATTATTTTATTTTATCTGTTTTTCAGATCCAGAGGCTTGATCACATGGGATTGGGGAGTGCGTTAGATTTTCCGATAATTTCTTCGGTTATTGGCATTTTAGTTAGATTAGTTTGGACATTTGAATTATGTTAGCAAATGTTAGTTTGGAATTTTGTAAGACTGTTTTTGAATTACTTTAATTATTTATGTCAATTTTAAGCATATGTGATTATCCTCAAATAAGTTTTGAACATCTGTGATTGCTCCGATATGTTTCGATGCCTTGCATGCATGTGCAGCCCACCGTGCGGGCATGCGGCGTCTGCCGCGCCTCGGGCTCGGTGCGTGACACAGGAAGAGATTGAGGATTGTCAGGCATGCTTGGCAAAGTTTGAGCCAGAATTGAGACAAACTCAAGCCAAGAAAGGAGAACTACAGAAGAGTTGCTGAGAAGGTTCAGTTGAATGCTTTAAAGGCTGAGGATGTGGTTAATATAATGCACCTGGCTGAACAGGCAGTGGCTTGTGAACTGGAAACTACTCAGCGTGTGAATGATGCAGAGCTTGCATTTCGGAGAGCTGAGAAGGCCAATGTTTCTGCTAATGCTGCGGAGCAGCAAGCTGTGTCTTCCCAAGAGCAGCTAAACAATGAAGAACCTCCTGTTCTGGAGGAGGCGAGCAAGGATGCTGGAGGTGATATTACTACTGAGGGAAATGAGAAGATTGAAGATAATTTATTGGCTGGAGGTATAGCTGTTAGAAACATTGAAGAACTTAAATCATCTGATGACATTGATGGTCAAGAGAATGGGAAGTTGAGTTTGGATTCTTAAGGAGTAGAGGCTGATAAGGTGGAAAAGTCGAAGAATGTCTCACGGGCAAAGAAGCAGGACATACAATAAATCGAAGGACCTGACCAAGGACAGTTCTTCGCCTCTAATTGCCCCCAAAGCATTGTTAAATAAATCATCTCGATTCTTTTCTGCATCATTCTTTTCTTTTAAGGCAGAAGGAAAACAAGTCACACCTGCATCGGTCTTCCATGGGCTTATTATTTCTGCAAGGAATCATGCACCCAACCTGGTTCTTGGAATAGTGTTTCTTGGGATAGGGGTTTTCTTTCTTAATAATCGAGCAGAAAAGAATTCTCATTTGCTTTGTCAGCCAGATATGGTTACTGGCATTGAAGAAGTTGCTTCAACTGCAAAGCCTGTCGTTGGAGCAATAAAGAGGATTCCAAAAAGATTAAGAAAACTTATTGAGCTCTTACCTTAGGAAGATATAAAAAGTAGAAGCAGCTTCCCTTTTTGATGTGCTATGGTTACTTTCTGGTCAATGTTGTATTTGTACCAATATTTCACAAAATACCTAGAGGTGCACCTAACTCGTCCAACTGAAGTGAGATTTTTGAAGCAAAAAAAATAAGTAACTTAATATTTCAAAGTATGTTTTTTAAATTATTTAACAAAATAATTTATTAGTTAATTAAATTTTGATATATATTTTGTACTTAGTTAAACGAGTCAGGCATGTTAATAATTATTTTAAAATTATGTTATATGTTATGAAATCAGAAAAATGTGACTAAAAAAATTATGAAAAATTATTTTGTATATATGTATGTATTCTCAGCATGGCTATAATCTGTTTTGGCCTTGCCGAGATTATTCGTTGGCTGTATCAACTTGTACATGAAGGAAACTAGGTTCGACACCACACCACCAGTGATTAGGATAGTGAATTTGGACATCGTTGCCACCGGTGATTAATAATAGTAAATTTGGACACTGTTGCTAGTTAATAATAGTGGATTTGGCACTTTGTGCAACCTATGTCACAGGGTTACGTGGCTATAGCCTATTTATGTTGGAATTCTGGTATCAGAGTTTTCTGAAAATGCTTAATAAATTTCAAAAAAAAAATGTTTATTTGTGATTTATTTTTTATTCATTAATTTGTGCTTTTATTAAATATCTGGCATGCTTTGACACCGCTCTAAAATATTATATTGCTTACTGGGATAGTATAGCTCATTATCATATTTTTCAGTTTTTCAGATCCAGATGCATAGACACCTGATTGCTTGGAACTTGGGGAGTGTGCTAAATTTTCTGATAATTCCTTCAGTTATTGACATTTTAGATAGACTAGTTAGAGTATTTGATTTATGTTGACATATGGTAATTTGAAACTTTAGAAGATTGCTTTGAATAAATTATTGACTAAAAAAATTCAAGAATTTGTTATTGCTTTGATATGTTTTGTTTCCTTGCAAACCTGTACGGTCCGCCGTGTAGGCGTGCGGCATTCGTCGCACTCGGGGATCGGTGCGTGACAACTACTGCACGCTTCAAATCACCCACATTACCAACATCACATCCTTTGGCATTGAAACCAAAAATGCATCTTAATTATTAAGCATGGAAGATTGGAATAGTTAGAATTGGGAGGACCAGCCTTTGAGTAGTTAGACTGCTCGCAATGATTATAGGGTAATAACTCATATTCCTCCTATGACCAATGAACTCATTGCAAGGCCTCACATACGATCAATGAACTAAAATTTCTTTTACATACACGAAGGGGAAAAAAAATAAAAATAAAAAAAGTAACATCCAATGTGCTATGCTTGTGTAACTCATTGTGGTCTACCTTATAGGAAGTCACAGTCTGATGATAAAGTCTCTAGTCGTTCATAGATATGCAAGGCATTCTATTTATTAAATCTTCTTTTCTCCGTGTCTCACTTGATGTAACGAGCCCTAGTGGGCTTTCTGTGTGAGAAGAAGGATCTGTCCCATGCATATATACAAAGGAAAAAGCTTATGTGATACCTTGGACTGGGCCCAGTCCACTTGACTGGCCCAGCCACCTAACTAGGGCCTCGCGTGTGTTGCACGTGAGGGGATGGAGTCTTCTTCCTCCCCGATTGCGATGAATTGAGAGTTCATCGCGATCCGGATCTCGACCAGATAAGGCTTGAGATTAGTTATTTAAGATCTCCTTCCCTTCTCTTTCGAATTCACCTAATATTAAGCCATCAATTCTGAGCCCTTCCTTCGACCTTCTCCCTTGTCTTGTCATCGGAAGGACTTCTTAGGAACCCTCACCGGATTGAGGTAAGCACTCTCCTTTCTTCTTCCTTTCTCTCTTCTCTAATTGTAGGATGATTGGCCTTGATTTGGCCGAACCGCCTTTTGTCGCCATCGGAGCTCGCCACCACAGCCACACTTGAATCCCATTAAGGAGGTAGGAAAAGATCGACTCCCCTATTTTGAAGAAGAAGAGAGTCTCTTTCTTCTTTCTCTCTCCTCTTTTCTCTCTCTTACTAGACTTTCTCTCTCTTCCCCATCCTCTCTCTCTTGTTTTCCTCTCTAATGAACTTTCTCTCTCTGGAGATGTTGGATCTAGATATGGCATCTCTTTCCGTGATTTTGGATAAACCCTATGAACAGTTCTGATCCATGGTCGGCGAGCGGCGCGCCATCCTCCACCTGGATCTTTTCTAGATATTGTTAGAATTACTCACCATGATTTCTATCTAACCTCGATCTCTATCTAAACCCCAGTATCCTAGTGCGAGTATGATCATATGAATTCCGCTTTGATCGGGCCGACTAGGGTGCTAGGTTCCATTACTACTCGATCAGCTCTATCCTTCTTCATTCTTAAAGAGCATGAAGCCCTATCTCTCTTTGTTCGGGTTCCAGTTGACTCTATTGTAAAGGCTCTGAACTGCCTAGGTACTCGGTTAGTAGATCGACCCATTACTTCATTCCCAACTAGATCTTTTAAAATTTGGCCACTATTTATCTTTACCTGACCAACTGAATTCTTTTTGTTCGGACTGACCTGGATAGTCGGGCACTATCATCTTACCGACCTAATTTGGACGCATGAGGCCATTTTTTAATAGTATTTTAATTTTTGACTTCGCTTAGCTTCTGATATGATGATGAAATTAATAATATTTTAATAATATTAAAATAGGTGCTCCTGACCTGTCTAACTGAAGTAAAATTTAATTAGTTGATTAAATTTAATTCTTCAAAGTGTGTTTTCTAATTTTTTGGTAAAATAATAATTAGTTGATTAAATTTAATTAAGATATCTATTTTATACTTAGTTAAACGGGTTAGGCATATTAACATTATGATTATTTTAAAATATATTATGTGCTATGTTATAAAATCTAAAAAATGTGACTGGGCAAATTATAAAAAATCTGTTTTATATGTATTCTTAGCACGACTATAATTTGGCCATGTCAATGAGGATTATTCGTTACTCTATCGACTTGTAATCTATGAGAAACTAGTTTCGACACCACACCATCGGTGATTAGAATAGTAGTATTTGGCACCGTACCATTAGTGGTTAATAATAGTGGTGTTTGATACTTTGTGCATTCTGACCCACACTGCTAGGTTATGTGGCCATAGCCTATTTATGTTAGATTTTTAGTACCAGTTTATAAAATAATAATAAATTGTAAAAGAGAAATATACATTATTGAGGAATGATTCATCTTCTAGTCATTTTTTTATGCATTAACTAATTATTTGACATGCTTTGACCCCACTTTGGAGTGTTATGTTGCTTACTCTGTTAGTGTAGTTCATTATTATATATATATATATATATATTTTAGATTTAGATGCATGATTGCTCGAAATTTAGGAAGTACACTAGATCTTTTGAAGATACCTTCAGTTATTATCATTTTTGTTAGACTAGTTAAAATATTTTATTTGATAGTTAGCTCATGTTGACTTATGTCACTCTGGAACAATTGACTATGAGAATGATTTTGTTTAGATTTTGATTAAATTAGTATTTGAGGATCAAAGAATTATTATTATTGCTTTAAGATTATTATGACTTAATCTGTAGCCTTGTATGCTCGCATGGTCTAGCTTGCAGGTATGCGGCGTCTATTCCGCTTTGGGTTTGGGCATGGCAGATTTAGTGGTATCCGAGTTTAGGTTTAAGATCACTAGGGTTCATGATAAATTATGGCGGAAATAGTGGTATTAGAACCTAGGTTTTAGGATTCTTAGGGTTTGTCGGAAAGATTTAGAGATGGGTAAAAATTAGACAACGAGACAAATATTTTTGTTTGCTTTCGTTATTGATAAATTTGTCATCTTATTGAAATGCTTATTGAAATCAGAATGCTAACTAGCTATGCTCATAGCCAAAGTGTACATAAACTATTTTTGGAGCTTTCTCGGAGGAGCAATTTGTGTTTCAAGTTATGATTACTTGGATTTTGACTAAAATTAAGTGAAGGAGTATTATTCATTGAATATTATCGTGAATTGTAATTATTTATTAGTTATATAAGGGAATTTGGAAGTTCAACTTGATATGGGGGTATATTGTGATATTACTTCTAGCTTGAAGTTAATTATTTTGGTGACAAGTTAGGATCTATTCATAAGAAGTTGTTTAAGATTTGAGCTATGAAAGATTTTTTTTACAATACCTAATTGAAATATTCTTCGAGGTTTGAACATGTATGTGGATTATGAATGAAACTCTTATATAAAAGAAAAATATGGTTGGAGATATTGCAAATAGGTCTATTTTCTTATTAAAAAATAGATTTTATTGGAGATTGTAAAGATTCATCTTGGTGGAATCATTAATAATTTTAATTATCATCTTTGGATCCAAATAATAGATCTTATTTATATCTATCGGAGACTATGTGATGTATATGAAACTTCAATTCAAAGTTTGGATTTATAAGTTGATCTAGGATCTTTTGTCAACATTGTTGAGGCTGCTGATAAAATCTAGATTTGTATAAAAAATTAGAATTTAGAGGCTTACATGGTTATGATGGAAGATTTCTGATAAATGCTAAAGATCTCAATAAAGAAAACTCTAGAAGAGATGAATGAGTCAGTTTTACTCATTTGTGTTGATTTAAAGCCTCCTAATTTGGTGGAGCATTGAGAAAATTCTTGTAATTGCTTCTACTTGCAGAAATTTGACTTAGAATCTTTTAGTTCAATTGACAAGAGAATTAAGATTTAATTCATGTTTAAATAATAGTAACTAGCCTATATGATGGTTTGGAATTTATCAATTGACTCGAGGGTTAATCTAGATGGATGTGTTTGAGGTAAATTAAAAGATGAGAATCAAAAGTTTTTTTTTGGGCTTTATCTAAAAATTGAAATTTTGGATCCCTTTAGTAATACAAGCAGTATTTTGATCAAAAGTTATTAGTAAATTCAAAAAATTTTGGTGGTTTGAATTAGAGTGCACAGCAAAAATATAGTGGACTGAATTTTTTCTTTTATAAGTTGGACAGAAGTATTATCTCTTTGATTTGGTGAGTTTTAATAACAAGAGACTTGATATGTTTCCTTGTAAAGTAGGATTTTCTTGATAAACGAAAAAAATGTTTTGATTCTTTGATATTGCTATTCTATCTTAGGTTCTCCAATTTTATCTCATGCTAAGAAAATTCTTAGATCTGGAATAATGGATTATCGATTTTTGCTCATAGATCTAGAATATTTTGGTGTAGACCTCTTTCCTCCAAAATTTGAAGCTTAAACTTCTTCAATTCATATCAGCCCTCTATCTGATTGAAAGAAAATGAGGTTATCTATCGACCTTGATGAATATTCTACTAGGGGTGGATTTGAGTTGTCCATGATATAATCTTGGGATAGATCAATTAATCACGAGCAGTTGATACTTTGGCAAAGACACTTGATGTTCTTATCCAGAATTAAGACGTTGATTTTCGTTTATAAAAGAGAAGTTTTCTTTACATCATCTACAAAAAGAATCAAGTCTGAAGGTGCTGGAACTTATTCTTATGATAAGAATTAAAGATTAAGTTGTATCGATCAGTAGAATTGCTGAAAACTTGAGGATGAGATTAGCACTATGTATCTCTAACTTTTTGACAGTGCAAGAAAAGAAAATTTTGTGGATGAATTTCTTTTTAGAGGGGAGAATATGAGAGCCTGGACTGGGCCCAGTCCACTTGACCAGCCCTGCCACCTAACTAGGGCCTCACGTGTCGCAAGTGAGGGCATCGGGAAGAAGACTCCATTCCTCCCCGATCGTGATGAATCGGAAGTTCATCATGATCCGGAGATTGATCGAATAAGGCCTAGGATCAATTATTTAAGATCCCCTTCTCTTCTTCGAATTCACCCATGATTAAGCCATCAATTCCAAGCCCTTCCTCTAACCTTCTCCCTCGTCTTGTTGCCAGAAGGAGTCGCTGGAACCATCACCAGACCGAGGTAAGCACTTCCCTTTCTTCTTCCTTTCTCTATTCTCTTGTTGTAGGATGATTGGCCTCGATTTGGATTGCAAATCACTGAAATCCGCCAGAAACAGTCAGAGTCTTCTTCCTCCACGATCGTTGGCCCTTGCTCGCTGCTGTCGGCCCTTGCTCGCCGCTGTCGGCCGCCGAGGTTGGCCAAGCTGCCTCCTGTCATTGTCGGGGCACGCCACCACAGCCGCCCCTAGGTCCCATCGAGGAGGGAGAGATGGACTCCCCTATTTTGGAGAAGAGAGAGTCTCTCTTCTCTCTCTCTCTCCTCTTTTCTCTCTTTGCTGGACTTTCTCTCTCTACGAGACCTTCTCTCTCTTCCCCAACCTTTCTCTCTTGTTTCTCTCTCTAATGAACTTTTTCACTCTAGAGATGTGGGATCCATATGTGGTACCTCTCTTTGTGATTTTGGATCAACCTTGTGAGGGCCCTAATCCATGGTCGGCGGGCAGTGCGCCATCCCCCACCTTGGCCTTTTTTGGATATTGTTAGAATTGGTCATCTTGATCTCTATCTAAACCACTATATTCTAGTGCGAGTGTGGTCAGATAAATTCCACTTTGATCAGGCTGACTGGGGTCTCGGGCACTTACTGCTCGAACAACCCTATCCTTCTTCATTCTTATCGAGCATGAAGCCCTGTCTCTCTTTGTTTAGGTCCTAGTTGACTTCATTGTGAAGGCCTGAACTGCCCAAGAACTTGGGCGGTAGATCGGCCCATTACTTCCTCCTCAACTAGATCTTTTAAAATTTGGCCACTATTGATCTTCACCTGACCAGTTGAATTTTTTTTGCTCGAACCGACCTAGACAGTCAGGCACTATCACCTGACTGACCTAATTTTTCAATAATATTTTAATTTTTAACTTCGTTTAGCTTCTAAGATGATGATGAAATTAATAATATTTTAATGATGATGCTCTTGACCCGTCTAACTGAAGTAAAAATTTTGAAGCGAAAAGAGGTAATTAATCTAATGCTTCAAACTATGTTTTTCAAATTTTTGATAAGATCATAATCTATTGATTAAATTTAATTAAGATATTTATTTTATACTTATTTTAAAATATATTATGTGCTATGTTATAAAATCTAAAAAATGTGACTAGGCAAATCATAAAAAATCTGTATTATATGTATTCTTAGCACGACTATAATCTAGCCCTGCTAATGGAGATTACTCGTTGATCTTGTTGACTTGTAATCTATGAACAACTAGTTTCGACATCGCACCATCGATGATTAGAATAGTGGTATTTGGATACCGTACCACTAGTGGTTAATAATAGTAGTAGTTGGCACTTTGTGCATTCTAACCCATACCACTGGGTTATGTGGCCATAGCCTATTGATGTTGGATTTCTGGTACCAGTTTATGAAAATAATAATAAATTAAAAAAAAATATGCATTATTGAGAAATGATTCATTTTCTAGTCAATATTTTATGCTCTAACTAATTACTTGGCATGCTTTGACCCCACTTTGGGGTGTTATATTGTTTACTGTGCTAGTGTAAATATAAATATCTCCGATGCTGTCATTTCGAAATGTCCGCTTCAACCGCTGTTTCACCTCCCAAAAAGCTAAGTTGGCTTGACGAGCGCAGATGAAGAAGCGGGAGCAAGAAAACCAATAATCTCTTTCTTGTCCTTCTATTTAAGTTAAGGGGCAAAGAGAAGCGCTTTCGCTACTGAGAAAGCGAACGGTCAGCGCGAGGGTTCGACGGTTCATTATTATATTTTTCTATTTTTAGATCTAGATGCATGATTGCTCGGAACTGGAGAAGTGTACTAGATCTTCTGAGAATGCCTTCAGTTATTATTGTTTTAGTCAAATTAGTTAGAATATTTTATTTGATAGTTAGCATATGTTGACTTATGTCACTCTGAAATAATTGACTATGAGAACGATTTTGTTTAGATCTTAATTATATTAGTTTTCGAGGATCGAAGAATTATTATTATTGCTTTGAGATTATTATGACTTGATCTGTAGCCTTGCATGATTGCATATAGTTCGCTTTGTAGGTATGCAGCATCTGTTTCGCTCTAGGTTCGGGGTGTAACAGCTTAACTTAAAGAGTCACTGCACTCAGCTGTGTATTGTCATGGCATCCTTTGATTAGTGCAAGGCATCTGAAAGACTTTTTTTGAGTGATTTTTCTGAGTTACTGCAGAATTACTTATATATATGGACTTCTCATAAATCTTGCTCAAGATAAATAATTAACTTGTTTGCTTGGTCCACTCTGCATGTTAAACGATGTTGGCCACAATGGAAGACATCCATTATCATGGTAACTAATCTCATGAATTTGACCTAGAAAGGTATCACCAACAGATCACTCTTCCAGAATTAAGTGCCATTGACTATAAGCCACTTGACATCCTAACTAGGCTAACCATTGAGGCAAATAACTCTACAAAATTCCATTGCTTTTCTTCTTCTCTTAACCATATTTCCTTCAATTCTCTGCATATCTTTGGTAGCATAACTTTCTTGGTTTTGATCACTCGTGTATTTTTGCACTCGCCCAAGGAGCAAGTCCTTGCCCCCCACGACTGATTTATGTAATGTGAATTGTAATAATTATCTCAAAAAAGAATGTGAATTTTCGACGATCGTAAGACATGATTCCATGCAAAACATGTTTTACTTAAAGAGGGAGAGACTTTGTTAGTCATAATACTTGTTTTTCGGTTTCAAAACCAACCATCCTTAGAAACCAAGTTTTTCAAAAAGCAAGCAAGCATCTAAATAAAGCTCATCTAGTTTAGGTTGTGTAGACCTATGTTTAATAAAAGTTGGCAATCAAACAGCCCTTGAACCTCAAAGCTCTCGATCTAGTACCGAGTTGCCAAACTTCCTACTTTCTTGGTCCCATGAACTGCAAGTAGCAAACAACGTTGCCAGTATGCTAAGCCAGGGGCCTCCCCCATGCCTGCCGGCTCCACACATTAGGTTGAGTAGACCTATGTTTAATAAAAGTTGGCAATCAAACAGCCCTTGAACCTCAAAGCTCTCGATCTAGTACCAAGTTGCCAAACTTCCTACTTTCTTGGTCCCATGAATTGCAAGTAGCAAACAACGTTGCCAATATGCTAAGCCAGGGTCCTCCCCCATGCCTGCCTGCTCCACACATGGAACGAATTCAACTTGCATGCATTCAGTTTGAAAGGATGCCTCCACCTTGACCAGCATAAGAAACCTTTTAGTAATCAACCAACCAACCAACCACTCATTTATCAACCATTCTTAATGCCTCGTGAAACACTTGTAGCCCAAGTGAGAGGCTCGTCACCAACTCATTCCCGGGAAGTGAGGGCCTGACCAAAGAATTTTCCTTGGTTTGGCTGCTTGAATAAATCAGAGCACTAATTCTGAAAGGCAAGTAGATGAGACAAGTTGCATTGGCCTACAGACATTATCTGGGGCCTAACTTCCTCTAAGCATATATTTAATTCTCCATTTTGGTGCATTGGAAGTCTCCGTTGCCATCCATGCAGAAACCCTGGCTCTCTTGCTTTATATGATTGGCTTCTACTATCTTCATTCTCAAGTGAAGAAATTTTAAGGCACCCCAAACAAATAGGCATAGACTACATGTTCGTCTCCCATGCCAGCCTGGGATGCCAGTCCGCTGATGGGCACATGGCAGGATCCTATTGGCCAAATTAGCTGTTTGCCGGTCCCACTTCGACGGTCCGGTCATTAACGACAAATGTCTGGCGAAATGCAGTGATGACAGCCATAATTTTACTCACAAACAGTGTTTTGGAAAAACAGAGTGGTTGAATCTAAACTAAGCACCTCCACAGGTTGGTCTTATCTAAGAGCTTGTGAACAAAGTAGGTTTACTTTAAAAACCCACTATGATCTACATACTCCCATGTCGATAATTATATATGGAAGAGTAATAGCAACTGACTACACCAATAGTCTGATCGATCAGATTAAGTTTTGTAGACAAAGCTCTCGCATATTGTACTTGTACTCAATTTGCAATAAAAAAATGTATTGTTGCATCAAATAAACAAGTATATAAACTATTTGGAACCAGGAACCTTGGACATCTGCCATTTCTTTAGAAGACTAGTTCAACTTGGTTGTTCAGTCAAGTATGCATTTCAAGCAAAAGGCTGATATAAATCTAATATTAATCTTGCCAGATATTATTCCAGACAATTTCAGTAATACAGCTCCAACAACTATACTGATTACAAGAAGTGTATCATCAGATGATAGAACGTTTCATAAGATTATGATATTTTTATGGATCATATGAAAATAGCCTTCTCAGAATCTGCTGCGGTTTTGGCCGCAGCAAAGTTGTCCACTGTGTACTGGACCTTATCAAACCTCCCTTTCTCGCTGTTCTCCCGAAATTTAATATAATCTCGGCAAATGAATGGTTTGTAGATCCTCTGCTTCCCTTCCCCCACCACATCTTCGGGAGCTGATACCATCTTCTCATCCTCGAAGCACCAAAAGAAGGCCAGAGAAAAGCGGTTGACGGGCTGCTTCAGAACGACTCGATGCTCAGATGATCTTAGACGCCCATTGCTCCAGGCTTGCAGAAGGTCTCCAATGTTCACCACCAGCGTCCCCTCCCTCGGCATTATGTCCATCCATTCCCCTTCCTTTGATCTTACCTGAAGTCCACCAATCTCGTCCTGATATAAAATTGTTATGCAACTCATGTCTGTGTGCATCCCAAGCCCTTCGATCTCTTCCAAGCTGCTCTCATCGGGTGGAGTGTAGTTGTTTATCCTTAAATATCCGTGACATGCACTGAACTCGGATTCGTAGTACTTCGTCTCAAAGCCATCACGTAAACACTTTAAGACAGCGATAATTATTCTCTTCGATAAATCTACCATCCTGTCCCCATATTCCTGCAATACGTTACTGCGAAACAAAGAGCAACCTCACATGAAGAATATGCGCATGTAACAAGTCTTTAGGATGGCAGGAGAGACAGGTTAATGCATTTACCTGAATTCAACATTAGGTGGTTCAAACATGACATCACCTGACGCCTTCGCTGAGGTGAAGTAGTTTGGACCAGAAATTCGGAGGCTTTCAAAGAAGGGGGAAGCTATGAAATGAGGAGTATAAGTGTTGATGATGGATGAGGGTCCTATTCTAAGTTTGGTATCTAAAGGGAGGTCGAAGGCTTGGTTGGAGAGAGTGCGGATTCCGTTATAGAGGTCTCTGGAGATGCCATGGTTGGTGATGTGGAAGAAGCCCCATTCCCTGCATGCTTGGGAGAGAGAGGAGAGAATGGATGGGAGCAGAGGTTGAGAGATGTCGAAGGTAGGGAGTTGCAGAGAAGTTTGGGGGGACTTGGACATCATCTTGAAGAAGGTCATGGAGGGGCGCAGAGAGAGAGAGAGAATGTGTTTCCTGTTAAGCTGGCCTGCCACCTATATATAAGAGGTCGTTTTGTACTTACCAAATGATTAAGTTTAAATTATTTTCAGTACTATTATATTTTGCCAGTTCACAGTTACGTGTCAAATACAACCATCCAACGAGAGAGAGAGAGAGAGAGAGAGAGAGAGAGAGAGAGTTTATGTGGAAAGAGTCAATGAGGAGAGATTGGAATAGTTAAAGTGGGCAAAGGGCCAACAAAAGGAAAGAAGTTGGGAGAAATGCTTCACATGAATATTTAGTTTACAAAACTTAATTATGCATAGCTTTTTTTCTTAGATTCTTTTTGAAGTGCTCAATAATATTAGAATCATGGTAGATTATTGTAGAATAATTTTCTGTATATTCTTGTTTCAAACTTAGTTGATCTTATCAAATTTTACTTTAATTAATTTATGATTGATTGTAACAAATTTAGTCGGCCTTACCAAACTTCATCAATCTCTTAATTAATTTTTTTTTCTCAACAAATAAGATCAGCCAAAAATTTCTAATACTAAAACATTCTAAAGTTGAACCGCATATGGCTGCCACGAGGAGACATCGGTTATTGGACACTGACAAAGCACCATTTTGTTTAGGAACTATTATTTTACCTATAACCTGCTTCCCTAAGCATGTCATGCAAGGTGGTGTTCTCCAAAATGTAATTGGTTTTTGGTAGATGTAATTAATATTTAACAACATTTTTTAAGTTCTAGCAGAGTGCTGCAAAATTGCTGGTTCATGCTTCAAGCAAGCAGAGTTCGGCTATCTATCTCCTTCACATAACATGAAAGAATATGTTTGATTTATCAGCATCACAAGCAATTTCCTGTTTAATATTTTAAACTTTTTACTTATCACAGATATCTATGAATGGAAAACTAGCATCAAATTAATGTTACATGGAATTCGATGGCATAAAGACAAACAGTGAAAAAGGAAATTGTAGAAAGGGACAGTAAAAACGATAGTAAAATATATTGTTGCAGCTTTGGACACAATGACATCTATATCTTAAAAGTTACTATTGAGTTCGGTAAACTGAAATTTAGGAGGTATAAATCTTCTTTTGCCTTCGGTACTGTCGTTTCCGGTAGTTGAATTGGGAGCAGTTGTGGGACAGGCCGGCAAAATGATGGTTCCAAACTCAAAGTCAGCGGACATCTAATCCTAGTTGACAGTTGCAATAAAAAGATTCTTCCAACTTTGGATGCAAGTGAATAGGTGCTGGAGCACTTGTGTCAGAGCATGACTTGATAATGTACTGGGTTGTATCATTCGAAATCAGAATTATAGTTTATTCAACACAGGACAATTCAAATAAGGGAATTTAGCATTTTCAAACTTTGGTGTTTCAATTTTGAAAATTGAGCACTTGTATTAGTTATTTCTTGTTGTTTTTGTTGCTATGGTTGATTTCCCTTATTTCATTTGGGTGCCCAAAGTTGTAGGCTAGGTTTGTAGGCCCGATCCATTAACTGGCCTATGACCCAATATAGATTTTAAAGCGAGATCCAAAAGAAAAAAGAATTGTCCACACAACTCACATGTGAGAAGGAAAAGGCAGACTTCTTTTAGGACCCTAAGTCCATCAAAAAGATGACTCATTGTGTAACAATGCAGGACGTCACCCAAAATGGCTAGCCGGAAGATATTATTTGAGTTTCTTGATCCTGTATAAGTACCCAAGATCTACCCAACGAATAACCGATGTGGGACTAAATATACATCCATACGAGTCCTCTCCTACTCCTTCCATTTAAACTCCGACGTCCTCGTCAGGCTAAGAGTTCAAATCCATACAAATCTAATCACAAACGCCACGATCGGCCTGTGATCAGCCCCAATAGATTTGTGCTGCATTATCCTCTAGTTCACATAGGTTATGGGTCGGATCTCCTCTGATTCCATTTGTAACAATTTAGAACATCACCTAAAATGGCTAGCCGGAAGGTATTATTTGAGTTTCTTGATTCTATATAAGTACGCAAGATCTACCCAGCGAATAACCAATATGGGACTAAACACACGCCCGCACGGATCTTCACATACTCCCTCCATTTAAGCCCTGATGTCCTCGTCAGGCTAAGGGTTCAAATCCATTCAAATCTAATCACAAATACTACGATAGGCTCGTGGTCAGCATCCATGAATCCTACTGCAGTGTCTCCTAATCCATATAGACTATAGGTCGAGTTCATTTTGATATCATTTGTAATAACCCAAAACCTCATCCAAAATGGCTAGCCAGAAGGTATTATTTGGATTCCTTGATCCTATATAAGTACCAAAGATCTACCCAGTAAATAACCGATATGGGACTAAACACACGTCCGCACGGGTCCTTACATACTCCCTCCGTTTAAGCCATGATATCCTGTCGGACTAAGAGTTTAAATCCATTCAAATTTAATCACAAGTATGATGATTGACCCGTGGTCAGTCCCAATGAATTTGTGTTGCAATGGCCCTAGTCCACATAGGCTATGGGCCAAGTCCGCTTTGATACCATTTGTAACAATTTAGGACTTCACCTAAAATGACTAGCTAGAAGGTATTATTTGGATTTCTTGATCCTGTATAAGTATCCAAGATCTATCCTGTAAATAACCGATGTGGGACTAAACAAACGCCCGCACGGATCCTCACATACTTCTCCTGTTTAAGCCCCGATGTCCTCGTCAGGCTAAGACTTTAAATCAATTCAAATCTAATCACAAGCACCACGATCGGCCGGTGGTCAGCCCCAATAAATCTGTGTTGCAGTGTGTCCTAGTCTACATAGGCTTGGGCCAAGTTCGCTCTGATACCATTTGTAACGACCCAGGATCTCATCCAAAATGGATAGCCGAAAGGTATTATTTCAGTTCCTTGATCTTGTATACGTATACAAGATCTATCCAGCGAATAACCGATGTGAAACTAAATACACGCCTGCACGGGTCCTCACACATTGCCACTAGAGTTTCTTTCTTAAGCCTGCAATTTTGGCTATAAAAACCAATGTCCCGCCTCTTCTCTCTAGCATCCACCCTTGAAGGCGTCAACTAGAGCTAGAATTTCGAGCTTTTTGTGGAGGATTTTACCGTCGTTTGGCTGTGAGATCTTGCCAGCAGTGAGGTAAGGTTGCTAAAGCTTCTTCTCTTTCATTCTTCCAATTTTTAGGCCATCGTTTTCTTTTGATTGGAATTGATGAGTCACTGAAATTTTAGTGGTTAGGGGCTCCCTATTTGATAGAGACGCAACCAATGATAGAGACGCAACCAGCCCATCTAAAGATCCTTTGCATGGAATTGAAGGTCCTATGACTAGGGCCAAGACTAAGAGGATGAAACAAGCTTTGGAAAGCCTGATCATAAAAATCAAAGGAAAAGAAGACCAACGTGAGATAGAGGCTGCACCTAATTGGGTCACTTTCATACAATTGGGTGAAGATGCTTTGAGTCCAACCTGAAGACAACACTTTGGAAAGTCCAAATCACATGACAAGAAGCATTCATGGGAAGGCCAACTTTCCTATTATATTTGGATTTTCGTGCATACTTTTGGGGTGATATTTCAGATGATGTTTTGTATTCCCCAAGTCACATTCAGACTTTCTTGTAGTTCCCAAAGTCACTATAATTACTTTGGGATCTTTTTCCTAAGTTCTGGTTACTTTTCTAGGAGTAGGTGTAACATGCATCTTTTCCAAGCCTTGGTAAATGCAGCCTTGGAAAATGCATGACAAGTAGTGCTATGTAATTTCCTAGGAGTTGCTTCTCTTTGAAGCCATTTCAGCCTTAAAATAGCACCTGATTGTACTTGAGAGGGGGAGAACGCATGAATGAAATTTGAGGGTTTCTCTTATGTGAGAGCTTCACCTTTGTTCTTGGATTAGAACTTGATAGTGTTGGTTCTACCGGCAGGTCGCGGTTAGGGTCACGCTTCTTTTGATAACTTTGGTTCTACCGGCAGGTCGCGGTTAGGGTCAAGTTCCTCATTCTCTACCTGTTTCCAGGACGGTCCGAAGTGTGCTCTTATCATTTGGTATCAGAGCCATAGGTCTCGAGTTCGAAACCCAGGCATCACGTTGGGGGGGGGATTGTTGGCGGAGGCCTGAGGGGCCGAGTCAACGTTGGCGGAGGCCTGGAGGGCCGAGTCAGTCCCGCCGCCTGCCAACGTGGATGCGCTGGAGGAGTAGGGTGGGTTATCCCACTAGGGGGTCCCTGAACCCACTGGCGAGGCCCTGTCGGAGTCCGGAGTTGGGCGAGGCTTGGTCAGAGTCGACTCGTGGCGCTATGGGCCCCTGCGCTAGTTTAAGAAAATAAAGTTGCGCCTTCACTAACACCTGCGGGTTTTGGTGTAATGGTAGCGCTTGATCCTGACAATTGGTATCAGAGCCCGGTTCCTGAAATCAGGTGTTATCTATCCTTTGTGTGTTTATCTTGTTTAATTCAAAAAAAAAAAGGTGTTCCGCTGTTGTTTATCTCTATATCCTTGGTGACATCTTCCTTTAATCGATTTGTGTCATCGTCCTTGTTTCTTTCTGTTCTGCTATTTCAAAAAAAAAAAGAAAAAAGAGAAGGAAGAAAGAAGAAGAAGAAAAAAAGAAAAAAAAAAAAAGAAAAAAATTCGGGGCAGATTTTGCTTCTAATTTCCTTGTGGGTTCTTTAACGCTTCCATTGAATTGTTCTCAATTCAAACCTTCCTTGAACCCTTTGTTGGTTCCAATTAAATTGTTCCTTGCGAGTTCTTGTTCCCTAAGGTTATCATCGACTCCTTACTATTTCCTGTTGTGTAGAAACATCCAAAAGGTTCTTATTTAAGAGCTCATAAGGTGAAGCTAAGTGGTAAAAGGCAAGAGGGTGAGATCATCATCAAGAAAAAGCCATAAAAGAGTGTCCACCAGAGAGAGGAGTGTGTGAGGACCTATTCTGTTTATACTAATCTTTTGATTGCAGCATACAAAGATGAGTAGTGAAGGTAGTAAACAACCAGATGTTGATATGAAGTTATGGATGAAAGCCATTGCTGATCAACTTACTAAGCTTGGTGCACGAATGAATGATTTGGAATCACCAAGCAGACTCAAACCTTTGAGGGGGCGGATGTTTGAAGAAGAAGAAGAAGAGGAGTATTCGGATGGAAGAAGTAATGGAAGGAGGCAAAGAGATGAATCAAGAAAAGACAGTCATTTGGGAAGTATTAAGATGACAATCCCTGCATTCCAAGGTAAAAATGATCCTGAATTATATTTAGAGTGGGAGAGAAAGGTTGAACATGTGTTTGAATGTCATAATTATTTCAAGGAGAAGAGGGTTAAACTAGCCATTGTTGAGTTCCATGATTATGCTAGTATTTGGTGGGATCAAATGGTGACTAGTAGACGTAGAAATGGGGAGAGGCCTATTGGTACATGGGATGAGATGAAGGCTGTCATGAGAAAAAAGTTTGTACCCAGCCACTACTATAGAGATTTGCACAGAAAATTGCAAAGTCTAACTCAAGGCTCCATGAGTGTGGAAGATTACTATAAGGAGATGGAAATAGCCATGATTAGAGCCAATGTTGAAGAAGACCGAGAGGCAACTATGGCTAGATTCATTGGAGGTTTAAAGAAGGAGATAGCTGATGTGGTAGAATTGCAACATTATATAGCGATGGAGGATTTGCTGCACAAAGCTATTCTAGTGGAAAGGCAATTGAAAGCTAAGAGTACTTCCAAATTTACTACTAGTTCCTCATGGAAATCGAATTGGCAAAATAACAAATCTGTGTCAAAGCCAAAAGAAGATGCAAAGGCCAAAAATTCGATTGCTGCACCTAAAGGTAAAATGGAAACTAATTCATCCTCTAGATCTCGTGATATCAAATGTTTCAGGTGTCAAGGAGTTGGACATATTGCTTCTCAATGTCCAAACAAAAGAGCCATGATACTGCTGGATAATGGAGACATAGAGAGTGTGAGCTCAAGTGATGATGACATGCCACCATTGGAGGATTGTAGTGATGTTGAAGTTGCTGAACCTGTTGTTGGAGATGTGCTTGTTACTAGGCGTGCTCTCAACATGCAACCTAAGGCGGGTGGTAATGAGGAGCAACGTGAGCATATATTTCATACAAGATGCCATATAAACGACAAGGTATGCAGCTTAATCATTGATAGTGGGAGTTGCACTAATGTTGCTAGCACCTTGTTGGTTGAAAAATTGAGTTTGCCCACATTAAAGCACCCTAATCCATATAGACTTCAGTGGCTGAATGATTGTGGAGACATAAGGGTGACTAAGCAAGTGATGATTTCATTTTCCATCGGTAAATACAAGGATGAAGTTCTTTGTGATGTGGCACCTATGCATGCTGGACATCTACTTCTTGGGCGTCCGTGGCAATTTGATAGAAGGGTTATTCACGATGGGTACAAAAATAGATACACTCTTGTTATGAACAATCACACTATTGTTTTAACACCTCTCCAACCAACCGAGGCCTATGCTGATCAAATCAGAATTACAAGAGAGTGTAAGTTGAGAGAGGAACAATTGAGCATTCAAGAAAAAGAGAGGAAAGATAAGAAAAATGAGAGTCAGCAGACGAAAGAAAAGAATAAATCAGAATCCAAAGAAGAGAAAAAAAAGAGAGTGAGTGCATTTGCAAGCAAAAGAGAGGTTGAGAGTGCCTTGTTAGCAAAAGAGCAGCTACTTGTGCTCATACAAAAGGATGTTTATTTCACTAACGAACTCAATTCTTCTTTGCCTAGTATGGTTGCTTCTTTGTTACAGGAATTTGGTGATATTTTTCCAGAAGAAATTCCCCATGGATTACCTCCTACAAGAGGTATTGAGCATCAGATTGACTTAATTCCAGGTTCTTCAATCCCAAATAGACCAGCCTACAGAACAAGTCCAGAGGAAGCAAAAGAAATTCAAAGGCAAGTAGATGAGTTGCTGCAAAAAGGATTTGTGAGGGAGAGTCTTAGCCCGTGTTCTGCTCCTGTGATCTTGGTTCCGAAGAAAGATGGGACGTGGCGCATGTGTACGGACTGCCGAGCCATAAATAAAATCACTGTAAAGTATCGATATCCTATCCCTAGATTGGATGATATGCTTGATGAATTGCATGGTTCGTGTGTGTTTTCTAAAATAGATTTGAAGAGTGGATACTATCAAATTCGCATGAAAGAAGGTGATGAATGGAAAACAGCTTTTAAAACAAAATATGGTTTATATGAGTGGATGGTGATGCCATTTGGCTTATCTAATGCACCCAGCACCTTCATGAGGTTAATGAACCATGTTTTGCGTTCTTTCATTGGGAAATTTGTTGTAGTGTATTTTGATGATATTTTGATTTATAGCAAAACCTTAGATGAACATGTTAATCATTTGCATGTTGTTCTTAATGTTTTGAGAGAAAACAAATTATTTGCTAATCTTAAAAAGTGTTCATTTTGTCATGAATCTGTTGTATTTTTGGGTTTTGTTGTAAGCTCGAAAGGAATAAGTGTGGATGAGGAGAAGATAAGGGCAATTAGAGAATGGCCTACACCTAAGAATGCAAATGAGGTAAGAAGTTTTCATGGTTTAGCAAGTTTTTATAGAAGGTTTGTAAAGAACTTTAGTTCTATTGCTACACCTTTGAATGAACTTGTTAAAAAGAAAGTTGTGTTTAAGTGGAATGAAGTGCATGAGGAAGCTTTTAATTCATTAAAAGAAAAATTGACCAATGCACCTTTGCTTTGTTTGCCTAATTTTGATAAAGCTTTTGAAATTGAATGTGATGCATCTGGTGTTGGCATAGGGGCCGTACTAATGCAGGACTCTAAACCAATTGCTTACTTTAGTGAAAAGCTTAATGGGGCATCATTGAATTATTCCACGTATGACAAAGAGTTGTACGCTTTGGTGAGAGCTTTGCAAACTTGGCAACACTACTTGTGGTCAAGGGAATTCATAATTCATTCTGACCATCAAAGCTTGAAGTTTCTAAGATCTCAAGGTAAGCTTCAAAAAAGACATGCCAAGTGGTTGGAATTCATTGAGATGTTTCCTTATGTAATCAAGTACAAGAATGGTAAGGAAAACAAAGTGGCTGACGCATTGTCCAGAAGGTATGCATTGCTTACTTCTTTGCAAACTAAATTACTTGGTTTTGAGTTTATAAAGGACTTATATGCTAATGATTCTGACTTTGGCCAAGTATGGGATTCTTGTTCTAAACATGCTTTTGGGGACTATTATAGGCATGATGGTTTCTTGTTTAAGAAAAATAAGTTGTGTGTGCCTGTTTGTTCCTTGCGTGAAATGCTAGTTAGAGAAAGTCATGGTGGTGGATTGATGGGACATTTTGGGATAAAAAGGACCTTAGAAATATTGCATGAGCATTTTTATTGGTCTAACATGAAGCATGATGTGCAATCGGTCTGTGACAAGTGCATAGCATGTAAACAAGCTAAATCTAAAGTCATGCCCCATGGCTTCTATGCACCTTTGCCTGTGTCTAATCAACCCTGGACTGATATTTCAATGGATTTCGTGTTAGGATTACCTCGATCTCAAGGTGGCAAAGATAGTATATTTGTCGTTGTTGATAGGTTTAGTAAAATGGCACATTTCATTGCATGCTCTAAAACCAATGATGCAATACATATTGCTGATCTGTTCTTTAAAGAGATAATGCGCTTGCATGGATTGCCTAGAACAATAGTAAGTGATAGGGATGTAAAGTTCCTAAGTCATTTTTGGAAAACTTTGTGGAATAAACTAGGAACAAAACTCTTATTTTCTACTGTTGCACATCCTCAAACGGATGGACAAAATGAAGTAGTAAATAGAACACTTACTACCTTGTTGCGTGCTATCATTAAAAAGAATTTGAAAAATTGGGAGAAATGCTTGCCACATGTTGAGTTTGCTTATAATAGAACTGTTCATTCTACTACTTCTTATTCTCCTTTTGAAGTTGTGTATGGCTTTAATCCTTTGACTCCTTTAGACATCTTACCTTTGCCTACTAATGAGTGTACCAATTTGGATGGTAAGAAAAAGGCGGATACTATTAGGAAATTGCATGCAAAAGTTCGAGCCAACATTGAGAGGAAGAATGAGCAATATGCAAAGCAAGCAAATAAGGGGCGTATTAAAGTTATTTTTGAACCAGGAGATTGGGTTTGGGTTCATATGAGGAAGGAGAGGTTTCCCACTCAAAGAAAATCTAAGCTGCAAACAAGAGGAGATGGACCCTTCCAAGTTCTAGAGAAGATCAATGACAATGCCTACAAGTTGGACTTGCCGAGTGAATATGGTAATGTAAGTGCTACCTTTAATGTGGCTGATCTATCTTTGTTTGATGTAGGTGATGAATCTGATTCGAGGACGAATCCTTTTGAAGAGGGAGGGAATGATAGAGACGCAACCAATGATAGAGACGCAACCAGCCCATCTAAAGATCCTTTGCATGGAATTGAAGGTCCTATGACTAGGGCCAAGACTAAGAGGATGAAACAAGCTTTGGAAAGCCTGATCATAAAAATCAAAGGAAAAGAAGACCAACGTGAGATAGAGGCTGCACCTAATTGGGTCACTTTCATACAATTGGGTGAAGATGCTTTGAGTCCAACCTGAAGACAACACTTTGGAAAGTCCAAATCACATGACAAGAAGCATTCATGGGAAGGCCAACTTTTCTATTATATTTGGATTTTCGTGCATACTTTTGGGGTGATATTTCAGATGATGTTTTGTATTCCCCAAGTCACATTCAGACTTTCTTGTAGTTCCCAAAGTCACTATAATTACTTTGGGATCTTTTTCCTAAGTTCTGGTTACTTTTCTAGGAGTAGGTGTAACATACATCTTTTCCAAGCCTTGGTAAATGCAGCCTTGGAAAATGCATGACAAGTAGTGCTATGTAATTTCCTAGGAGTTGCTTCTCTTTGAAACCATTTCAGCCTTAAAATAGCACCTGATTGTACTTGAGAGGGGGAGAACGCATGAATGAAATTTGAGGGTTTCTCTTATGTGAGAGCTTCACCTTTGTTCTTGGATTAGAACTTGATAGTGTTGGTTCTACCGGCAGGTCGCGGTTAGGGTCACGCTTCTTTTGATAACTTTGGTTCTACCGGCAGGTCGCGGTTAGGGTCAAGTTCCTCATTCTCTACCTGTTTCCAGGACGGTCCGAAGTGTGCTCTTATCACTATTTGCCTTAAGTCCCCTATTTTTTTTCTAGTGCCAGCGATCACCGCATGCTGTCGAGGCCAACATCGCGCTCCTGGCATACCCTGAGGCCTCATGACAAGGCAATGGTCGTCGATCGGCGAGCCGACCATGGATTGAAGAAAAACAAGTAGGGGGCTGAACCCTTCACCCCCTATTTTCTTCTTTTTCTTCCTCTCAACTACTCTTCACTAGTCGACCATAGTTGCCGATGATGCCCCAGCCAAAAGACGCCCTTAGCCACCACCATCTGGACCGAGATGCCCTTGCCCGCTGCCACCTGGATGGAGCCTCCCGTGGCCTTATTTTGAGAGGGAGAGAGAACGAGCTTTCATACCTCTCTTGTTTCCTCTCTCTTCTTTCTCTTTCTCTCTCCTCTCTCTACTTTTTCTCTCTTCTCTTTTGTTTTCCTCGCTCACTCTTCCTTTCTCTCTCTTTTCTCTCTAGTTGATCCAAACATTTGGTAGAAGGGATTCAAGGGTAAAAGATGGACCCCAAATGGACTCCAATAGAAGGTCTAGGTAGCAGATATTCGCTATATAATTTTCTTTTGGTGTTTGGGTTTGATTCTGCAGAGAAAAAGTTGTTTGTGCAAGAAGGCTTTGAGCAAGGTATACAACACCCTGGTCCGTAGGACATAATGCGACTATACTTACTGTGTTAAGTCTGTCTCAATAGATTTAAGAATCCATCAGCACAATCATCTACATGATTATGGATAATTTTGCATCTAGATCTATTCTATATTCATGATTTAAATAAATAATTTGCATTATGGTTTTCAAGATTACGAGTATTGTACGTATAGGTGTGTGTATTATATGCTAATGATTTCATGTTGCATTGATTATAATGTTACTTAGACTAGCTTTGTATAAAACTTATTAATTGGTGCTTAATTATAAAAATCGTATAGAGTGTAAAAAAAATAAAGAAAATTATGACTTTGATATAATGGTATGATGGGACATGGGCGGCATTTGGATTGGTCGGGTATGCAAGAAACATGGTGCATATGTTGTATCATTCTTGGACTGAAGTGCCGCATTGTATTTGGTCTACCATGGGCTGGAATGTGGCTATAACTAGTCCAATGCTGAAAAGTTAATTTTAGATAATAAATTGCATTTAATCATAGTTGTGATGTAATTAAATTTAATTTTGCATAATTGTAAGAGCGGGGAAGAAATGAGGTATCTAGATTGGCCGGCTATGTGTGAAACATGGTGTATCAGCTGTGTGGATGAGATATGATATTATGGTTGCCGGTCATAGGCGAAAGCATGGAATATGTTTGGCCTGCCATGGGCTAAAGCATAATTGTGACTAGTCTAATACCAAAATCAAATCAAGATGATAAATTGTGTTTAAAATGAAATTTTACATAACTACATGATCGGAAAAAAAAAAAGAAGCATTTGGCCTAGCCATTATGTGTGAAATGTGGTATATATGATATCAGTTGTGGTTGATATGCGTTATTATGGTTGGCGTCCACTGGGGAATATGGTGTATCTGCTTGGCCTGCAATAAGTTGGAGCATGAGTGGGACTAGTCCAAATGATAATGTTGTAAAGATCCAACTTGTATTAACTATTTAATGAAAAGCAGTCTCACTAAATTATTGTTGAACAAAATTAATTGCTAATTTGTGATGTGTACGTTTAATTGAACTGTGGTGATATATGACATGCATCTCAAGACTTCTATTATAGTGATATATATGTAGCTAAATTGATATATGGTTAAAACTTGACGTGTATGCTAGCAATGCTTATATGGTTGTTTTATAAATTATATACATTTGATTTGTTAAGCATTATTCAATTATCAGATTATTGATATATGAATCTTATTATTTTTCTATCAGCCATATATATTTGCTAAAAATTGTTTTTACATTTATGTTGGTGTGTGCATGGAAAATTCTTATGGAACTATAAAGCTAATTTCTCTAGGATGCTTAGTTTTGGAGGGTTTGGACATGAATTCAAGCAATTGAATTGTTAGTTAGCTAGTTCATTTTTTGATACCACGTAAAAAATTTCAAATTTTGTAATCGAATAAACTTTGCTATTTGAAGTAGATTTAATCAGTTGAATTATTATGGCTAAATCTTATGATTTTTTTAGTATTATGAGAATTATGTTTGCCTTATAGGCGTTGTATGTTCTCTAGGGTGCATGCAACCATATTATCGGGTCGACTCCATATGATGAGTTCGGGGTACAACAAAGTTGGACAATCTATTTACCGGGAAGTTCACGATCATTGTAGATGCTTCAGCATCTTATTACTTGTTGTTGTTTTTTTTTAGCCTTTCATATTTCACTAGACGGCTGTGATTTGACTTTTTAAATCGATCAACTCGCTGCAGATTGTGGTGAAAGGATTGGTCTTGATGTAAATATTTAATAAAGAAAGGGACTTTATTAACTCTGTTGAGACCTACGGATCTATCCTTCTCGAAGAACGACGAATGTAGTGCATGGCTCGCCACCTTGCTCCTCCAAGATTTTTAAAATCGGATCGGACAAAAAATCAGCAAGCTATCATTTCCAGGGTGTACCAGTCCGACTGGACAGACCAATCATTACGGTGCTCGTGGGGTTTTTTGCCCGACGTCGTAGCGCGTCGGTGGAGAAGAAGACCTGGAACCCCTCCTCTCCATTGTGATCTTGCAGTAGAGGTGGTTGGTCATCACCTTGGTGACGATCACCGCCTCCACGCCCATCCTGGACAAAATTTCCTCTAGCTCCATCTCGTCAAAGATGCTGTAGAAACTTTTCTCGACCCCTTGGTTGCCAGGACGGCGGCCTAGGTTGCCAGGATGAGGTCGCCGGCCCACCGCTCTCAGAGCATGGCGTAGTCCACTAGTTGGTGAGAGGGTGGTGGCGGTGGCAGGTGACGAGGGTGCCAGCGACGTGGTGGAGGGCGACGGTGGAGCGGAGGGTGGGGATGATGGGGGCGGCCATGGAGGCGAAGAGTTCTACATGTTGACGATGAGGACGGCATTGGCCTGTCTTACCACCAGAACTTGCACTTGGCTCCTACTCTAGCACCAGTACAGCAACCCGCGGTTTGGTATCTTCGAAGTGTGAGAATAGGGTCTTAATGGGCTGAAGTCGGCTGGCCCAGCCAGCTCCAGCCCTTTGCCCAATAGAAGAAGCAAAACAGGGGATCGTTATCGCAATCCCCTGCTCTACCTTTCTCGGGTGAGATGGAGCGGATGCGCCACGGGCGCTCCATGGCAGCCCTGCAGCTGTTTTGCGGCCACCCCATGGCCGCCTGAACGGCTGCCGATTCCGCTCAACCGCCCCACTCTGAGGTATTATGTTGCTTATTAAGCTAGTATAGTTAATTATTAATTAAAGAAAGAGAAAATTCAGAAATTTGTCATTGTTTTGATATGATCTGCAACCTTGCATGCCTGTATGGTCTGCCGTGCAGGCATGCGACGTCTGTCGTGCTCCGGGCTCGAAGTGTGACAGATTTAGTGGTATCAGAGCTTAGGTTTAAGATCGCTAGGGATCGTAATTGAAACAATCATATTTGAGCTTAAGTTTTAGGATCCTTAGGATTCGTCGAAAAGTTTGAGAGATGAGTAGAAATTAGGCAAGAAGATAAATATCTTTGTTTACTTTTGTTAGGGGTAAATTTGTGTTATCTTAGAATAATGTCTTTGATTTTGACTGATATGGATATTATTGTGTTATTAGTATGTTCTTCTATCTACTGTGAGAAAAAAAAAAATCTAACATCTCAAGTCTAGAATTATTGAAATGTTGGTTCCTGCATTAGCTGATCTTGGATTTGGAATGTTTTAGTATTGATCTCTTTTTTCTTAAATTTATAGTTATGCTTTTGAAAGAATTTAAGAATAAATATCAATCTTGAAGAGTTGATTTTATTGGAGATTGTAAAGTATTCATCTCGGTGGATTATTAATAATTTTAATTATCATCTTTGGATCCAAATAATAGATCTTATTCATGTCTATTGGAGATTATGTGATGTATATGAAACTTCAATTTAAAGTTTGAATTTATAAGTTGATCTAGGATCTCTTGTCAATATTGTTGAGGTTGCTGATAAAATCTAGTTTTGCATAAAGAATTTGAATTTTAGAGGCTTACATGGTTATGATGGAAGATTTTTGATAAATGCTAAAGATCTCGGTGAAGAAAACTCTAGGAGAGATGATTGAGTCGGTTTTACTCACTTGTATTGATTTAATTAGGACTTTTCACTTGGTGGAGCAATGAAAAATTTCTTCTAAATGTTTTTACTTATAAGAGTTGACTTGGAATCGTTTATTTGAATTAAGATTCAATTCATTTTGAATTATAGTAACCAGCCCATATGAGGGTTTTGAATATATTCATTGACTCAAGGGTAATTCTAGATAGATGTGCTCGAGGTAAAAAAAAGGAGCGAACTATTACAGAAAGGATGAAATATTTAATGAGTTTATGGTGTTTTGAGTAGGTTCTCTATGCTTAGTAGATTTACAGGATCCCGAAATATTTGCAGTATTGAAAATAAAAATATTTTACTTATTTGAGGAATCTCAATATAAAATAATAGAGCTTATATCTTGGTGGAATTTTCTGTAAATCTATAAACTAGATTATTAGATTTTTTGTGGAAAAATAATTATATCTAAATCAAATCCATGAGTTGATTATGGAGTTTGTATCACCATAGGAGAAATGTTAGAGAGATAAGATTCATGAAGGCCTCAATGAGTTTAATCTAGAAGATAAGATTCATGAAGCTTGAATGTGCTCATGACTAGGTTAATCTAAAATTTTTAATTCATCAGAGCATAGAATAAAAATTCTTAAAAGAGAGATAAATATCAAATTGCATAATGGAATTGTCAAGAAATCTAGAGATGTTTTAGCTCAAATTGGATCTAGAATATGATTACTTGAACATACATGGTGCAAATATGGCAATTATCTCAAGGGTTAATCATGTTCTAATATGCTTGGAAAGTAAGAATAAAAATTTTGCTTGAATTTATAAAAAAAAATGATGAGGACCTGGGATCATTAACAAATTTTGGAGAATACTGATTAGAGTTGTACAGCGAAAGTATGGTGAACTGAATCAATTTAAATTGATCAAAAATATTGACTGTGTTTTGTAATATGTTATGATGGAAGACTAGATTTTTCAATAATGAAGGCTTTTGTTAATAAGGAAAGGTACATACTGTTGATTCTCAGGTCAATCTTGATATGACTATATTATTTTTCTGATAGATTCTGCTATTTTTGATATTCTAAAGAAACATTTTTGAGCATTCCATGACTAGGGTGAGTTGATCATTGATTAAATATGATCTAAATTTTTAAGAAACCAAATAAGTCATATGTTAATTGCTCCCTCTTTATGATTTATAGATTTAAGCAAAATTTAAATCCTTGTGACATATTGAATCATGGTATCAATATTTTTGCTTTCTCGAACTTCCTCTTGTGATTTGTTGCTAATCATTTTCGAGATAGACCATTGCTGTCTAATCACCATCATTACATGTTCATTTTGTGAATCACATTCCTAGTCATATAATGATTTGACTCTAAGGTTGGTCATTATTCTTTGAGAGATCAGCACACTATCATGATAAGTGTATGAGATTTATTTCATTTCAAGTTCTACCCAGAATACAATTAATCCTATTGATCCTATTATGAGATGATCCCAATCTAATCTGGACTGAACTTGCATTAAGATGATGATTTCAATCTGAGATATTAGTTAGCCACTTATCTAGTGCTAATTTTGTTAGTTTATATGAAATTTTGGAAAAATGATCCAAAATTATCTATCACACTAATTTTGATCGAGGAGAATGAGATTTTGGATTTATGTTTCTTAATAGGCTGAGCATGTCTAAATTTGGAAGGCCTAGATCTCTAAAAATTCAAGAACGAAATTCTCTTAGGGGGAAGAATGTGAGAATAGGACCTTAATGCGCTGAAGTCGGCAAGCCCAGATGATTCCAGCCCTTCGCCTAATAGAAGAAGCGAAACTGGGGATCGCACTACTCTACCTTACTCGGGCAAGATGGAGCGGAGGCGCTGCGGGCGCTCCTGGGCAGCCCCGCGGCTGCCCCTCCCGGCCGTTCAGGTGGCCACGAGAATTGCGGTGGTGAATGAGCCAAAACCCACCTATAAATTCCTCTGTCGTTGAGCCACCACTGCTGAGCCTTATCTCCTCTATCTCTTCCTCTTCTCCTCCTCCTCCAGTGGCTGGCAAGCCACCTCGTCCGAATGCCATCCAAAGACCTTTTCGTGATCCATGTTTTCCTCCATTTAAGATCGGCTTCGAGCCACCGCGGCCGCCACCGTGAGATCTGCCGCTTGACCGCCGAATTGAGCTACCCTTGGCCGAGATCCATTCCCTCCATAGACTTGCCGGTGAGCTCCCCTTCTCCTTATTCTTTTATTCTTAGAATATTTGTTTCGAACCCAACCGAGATTGTTCTCGGTCTTCCTCCCCGCCGGCCCACCGCAGCAGCTGCTGACCGCCTCTATGCTCAAGTGGCCGGAGGTCGACGGCCACCTAGGTCTGGCCACCGTTGGAGCTCCCTTCCTCTTTCCCCTCTACCTTCTTTCCTTCTTCCTTCCTGTTTTCTTAAAGGGATGAAGGACACCCCCTGTTACCCATAGTGGGTCGTGATGGGCCATAAGCATTAATATGGGCCCTATTCATATATGGACCCACTTCAACCATTTTGGGCCCTCTTGGGCCATACCTATTGTGGGCCAAGCTTGGGCCCAGTTCAACCATGTTGGGCCATTTATCCATTTGGGCCGTGTTGGGTTGTACCCATTTGGGCTGTGTTGGGTTGTTTACTCATTTGGGCTGTGTTGGACCGTATTCCATTTGGGCCTTGTTGGTCCCTATTTGCCTATTATGGGCCCTATACATCCATTATGGGCCAGGCCCGTTCATCCATTGTGGTTCCGTTCATTCGCTGTGTCCTAGTTCATCCGTTGGGGACCGTTCACTCATTGTGGTCCCGTTCATCCATTGTGGTTCCGTTCATTCGTTGTGTCCAACCAAGGAATCATCAACCGTAAATGCTAAATTTAACATGCCCAAGATTCTTTCAAAAGTTGTCAACAATAGAAGAATCCACTGGTGAAAATTACATAGCTACCTTTAGATCATCCATAGAATCAACAACATTCTCCTGAAACTAACTCAAGTATTCCATCGTAATGCCTTTTTGATCAAATATTAATGATCTTAACCAGGTTCAAAATAAGTCAAACCACTACACTTCCGCTGCACACTCTGATTTAATTCATTTATATCTCTAAAGTCACAAAATGATTTCTGACTAAAGTATCACTTTGCATTGAGACTAAGAAACTCCAAATTTCAAATTTCCAAGTAGAACTAGAGCAAAACCTCTAGATCTTTTTGTCCTCAATTTATATAGAGTGTACTTACCATAACTAACCCCCGATCCTTTAGTCAAGTTTAAGGTCACTATGTGATCTCCACAACCTTTTTAGAATCCAAAATATCTAGGTTTAATTTAAAGGGGGTAATTCTTGTATTCCCTTTGCAATTTAATTAAAAAAAATCTACATTGATTTTCCTTCCAACAGAATTTACCTCAAACTCAATGGGTTAGAACTATTGAGCCAATATCACTATGAGTAGGAATTAACTCTATCAACCTCCAAATCCTTCTTTACCAAAATTCTTAATGTCTATGATCAATGCTATACATAATAACTCACATGAGCATCTCAAAATCGAAATTTCTACTCAATTTTGTATTTTACAATGACAAAGATTTCTAGTTAGATCATAAACCGAGACTTGAGTTCAAATTAACACATCCAATAGTCTCCAACAATTATAAGAAAAATTCAGTAGCCCAATCTGAATATACAAATTCAAGTAATTAGAATTCTCCACCAATTTGCTTACTAGGCTTAAAAATTTAACCCACCAATAGAAATACATCTATTTAAAATATCCAAACATATCAATACCAAATATAATCTCATATACAGATTTAACCTCGAAGAACAATCTGCTTTAATATTATGAAAAATCGTTCTTAGCTCACTCCAATGCTATAATAGATCCATGCACAAACTCTACTCTAATAATTACCAACAAAACCAAAAGTACTATTACATCTGCACCCATATCATGTTTGAACTTTCAGGTCACTTACACAACATCTAAACAACAACATTCTCACCGGATCAACTCACGACGAGGACTACCCATGCCATCCGGGCTGAAGCGCTTCCCTAACTAATATGCCAAGGCTAACCTTCCTATACTTGCCTTAGGTCTAATCCTCTTTTATCATGATCAAAGACAATTTATCTAGTCCTTCTATACTTGTTGATTATCAAACCCAATATTTATATTTTATCACAATGCCTAGTGATCTTATACATAAGCATTGAATTTAATTCTACTACTTTTGTCATATCCCAAGTGATCATAACCTTAAGCTATGATATATTTCCGTCATGATCCCTAATGATCTTAAACATCAAACTCTAATACCACTAAGGCTACAGTCCCTAATGGTCTCAAACCGTAGATTATAATATCATTCATGTCACAATCTCAAATGATTATAAACCAAATCTCTGATAGTTTTTTATCATAATTTCCTACTCACACTCACCTGAACCAAAATCCTAGGATACCTTAACCTTAAGCTCTGATACCACTCTGTCACGCCCCGAAATCCATCACCCGGGTCCGGCACGCGACCGGCCGCATGAGCCCTAGAGCAGTGCCCTAAAGATCATGCAAGGCCTAAGATAAACAAATAATTTTCAATAATTCCATAAATGCCAAAATTAATGATTAATGAAGTTAAATCAAATCCAACCAAAATGTACGGAATTATTACATAATTTTTCAATGTCCATAAACAAAAGATAAATTAACTTTTATCTATCTAGTAGTCAGACTCCATGCTAATCTTATTTTTCGTCCCACCCAATGGACTCTACAAATCCAGTGTCTCTGAAAAAGAAAGTAAGAGTAATATGAGCTTTTCCAGCCCAGTAAGAATCCCAACAGCCACACACAAAATATTAATAAAATAAATCAAGCATCAAATAAATGCTATTTCATCATTCAAAAAGCTCAACAAACAATAAGCGTATATATCAGTACATATACATAAATCCTCTTTCACATTATGTGATCCATTCACATATTACTTTGATTTCCAAGTTTAAAAGTTTTTCACTTCTGGCATTGGACTAACCAAGTTCATGTCCCAGTCCAAGACTGCACAAATCCCACGCATAAGCTCGTGGCAGCTATCCCACGCGTAAGCCCGTGGAGGCTATCCTACGCATAAGCTCGTAGAGGCTATCCCACGCGTAAGCTCGTGGAGGCTATCCTACGCATAGCTCGTAGAGGCTATCCCATGACAAGGTTAGTCCAACCCAATTTACATGTCTAGTTTTATACGTTTAATTAAATTCCAATCACACCACATATTTTCATAATTTCTCAAAAATATGTTAATTCTTCCCAATTTAATTATTTCAATATTTCCATAGCAATCAAAATGCACATCTCATATGTGTCATACAAGCTCATAAAATTAATATCAACATACTGATAAAAAATATATCCAAAGATAAAATTCCATACATGCATAAAAAGAGGTACTCAGTTGTAGGGATTCTTACAGAAATTGTAGACTGACGTTACCACGGATCTGAATCACAACCTACACGCTGGGGTGCTGAGTCCCCTGATCAAAATCTCCTGGCACCGCTGACTCTTCCCCTACAACATTAATTATAAATCACAAACTAAATTATTTAATATTAAAATATTCTGAACCATAATTCTCATTTGTTATGGGGTCCATCATCAGGTGCCCAAACATCTCAATCCTTCCAGATCTAGGACAGTCGGGATAGCCCGACTCCCACCTTGTACCACCAGCCTACGTCGTCGCCAGCCATAGCCACAGCCACGCCGCGACGATAATCGGTCCCGGTGAAGAGACCAAAAAGAAGGGGTGGATGAGAGAGAAGGGTTCTTCCTCCACCTCTTCGGTCCAAGGGCAACAGCCAGGGTGGCTGTGCCCTCACCTTCCCCACCCTCGGCCACCATTGGCCGAACCATCGCCGGCTGGCGATGGTGGCTAGCCAAGAAAAAGAGAGAAGAAGAGGTCTCCTCCTCTTCTTCTTCTTTTTCTTCTCCTTCTTCTTCTTCTTCTTCTTATTCCACCGACACTGTCCCCTCCCCCTTCCTCCATTCCTTCCGAAGATCCACTGGCAGTGGCTCGGCCCCCACCCGACAGCAACCCCAGTGGCCCCCGACCGCCACCGCTGTCGCCGCCGGTGGCCAGCCGACGCGAGAGGAAGAGAAGAAGGAGGTGGAACCGTGCGGGACGCCCTCGGTCCACCATCCCCATCCCCAATAAAACCCTAGAAATCCCTCACCCATCTCCATACAACCCGATCGACGCCCAAAACCATGGATCCCGGCCAATCCCGACGGTCGGCGGCGGTAACAACCGGAAAGAAGAGGCCGAAACAGGGGTACCCTGTTTCGGGCTCTTCTCCGACGATTCACCGGCCAAAACCTCGATCCAACACAACCCTATCCCTACCAAAGGAAACACAAGAGAAAGATCCAAGCTTACCTCGGTCCAATGGGTGCTCCGACGGCCTTTCTGGCGGGAAATCGAAGGAGGAAGACCTTCGGATCCCCAAGCTTCTTCGCCCGATTTATGAGGAGTCTTCACGAAGGGAAGAAGTCGCTTTGCGGCCGGCCGGATCTCCTCTCTGGTGCTCATCTCCTCCGGCGATCGACCTCACGCCGGACGCCGCCGCCCCCCCTCTAATGCCCTCTTTGCTTTTCCCCTTCCACGACCGTGCCTAGGGCACGATCGTATTTGATAGATGGGCCCGGCTTCTTCGGGCCAGCCCATCAATCCACACATTTTTTTTTTATTTTTTTATTTTTTTTTGGGGGGGGGTATTACAGTTTTGATATGATTTGCAGTCTTGCATGCCTGTACGGTTCGTCATGTAGGCATGCGGTGTCTGTTGCATTCCGGGCTTGGGGCGTGACACGAAGGACAAAGTAAAGAAGGAACTCACAATGCTAGACCTCATCCTAGAACAGCATGAGCCAGATCAAGATTGACTTGGGAGGATAGGAGCGACCGGAGTAGGGGGAGAAAGGCTCGAGATAGGAGAAAAGGGCGCAGAAGCTAGGGAAGCATGAAAAGTCAGGGATGACCAAAGTAGGGGGAGAACGACCGGAGAACATGGTGCTCGCCAAGAAGCATGGAAAAAGAAGAAGCTACTTCGCTTCTTAGGGTCTGTTTCGAATAAAAAAAAAGTCAAACTAGACCAGATCAACTTGTCTGACCAGTTGGTAAGGTTCTTTCAGGTTTGATCAAGCTTTGACCAATTCTAAATTTCTCTTAGAACCGAACCGAATAGACGACCGGATCCCAGTTCAACCAATCGAACTGACCGGTCGGATCTAGTTTAAAAATTCTTGTTCTCTCTGCAATTTTATTTTGTTGATTTGGATCTCCCTCCTCATTGTACCAGCTCTCTATCTTAACTCCCTTGCCCATCTGTTTTTCTTTCTTTCTTTTCTTTTTTTTTTGCTGGAATGGAAGTATTATACATGTTTTTCGCCCGAAAGAAGGATTCACCTTCTTTTGCATAAATCGTGTAAGTCATCAGAAAAAAAAAGTAATAGGTGTACAGTATCTTGCTTCTTGAATTCAAGTCCAGTCAGTTGGAGTATGCAGATTTAAATTAACAGATAAGATGGTTAAATTAACAAATAACGACTCCAATTTTACCCAAAAATATTACAGTACCATGCTGATTAATGGTACCAAATAACAAGCTATAATTCCATACAAGTGCATTTTTATTGGTAGTCTCACCAAGTACAATAAGATGTTGTAATATTTTACTTTCTAGCATACACACACACATAAAGATATCCACACGTTCACGTACACATACGCATATATACACTACAAGAATAATGGTCATTAGCGACGCTTTTTTTGGCCTTTAACGACGCTTTTAAGCGTCGCTAAAAACCATCCCGACGCTTTCGTAAGCGTCGGCAAAGCGTCGCCTATGCTACAGTGGAGAAAATGTATTCCGACGCTTTGAAAAGCGTCGAGAGATTTACCGACGCTTTTTAGCGTCGGCAATTGCAAAATTAGCGACGCTTTAAAGCGTCGCTAGCTGTAATTTAACGACGCTTTAAAGCGTCGGTAGATAGCGACGCTTCAAAGCGACGCTAATTGATTTCTGGTCGAAATTTTAGCGACGCTTTAAAGCGTCGCTAATTAATTTCTGGTCAAAATTTTAGCGACGCTTTAAAGCGTCGTTAGAATATTATTTTTTTTTTAAAATAATTTTTAAAATTTCTAAATATTATTTTTAGAAATTTCTAAATTTCTGTACCAATCGCGAATTTACACATCTACATAGGGCACAAATTGCCTTTTGCACCAGTTCACAAATTTGCTCAAAATTGTATACAAGCACGACAAATAAAAATAGAAACAGCAGCCACAGTAGCACTTCTAGGTTGCCGTGTGAATGCATCAATGATTGGCTTTAAGCCGTCAGTATTTCAATCCATGCCGTTCCACGACTGCTCACAAATAGTCAACCCTGAACCGAAATTGAGACTGAATGCTTTTGGTGTTTTAAGATTTCGGGAAGAGTCAAACCAAAATAAATCAGTACCAAAAACCATGTATCTTTCTAGCAAAATGTGTTCTAGTAGTATCATGCGATGGCTGTGTTCTGGTGGGAAACCAAAAAGCAAAGAAAGAAAGAAAGAAAGAAAAGAAAGAGAAGCAAAAGAATGATAACATGAACGAGAATGAGATTTAGAAAAAATATATCAACGAAAACTCAAGAATTGCATTGTTTTTAAACAAATCAACAACATAAAAGGATCATATTTATACAAGCAAAAGTGGCCCTCAAAAGCCTTGGACATAGGAACAGTAGGATGGCTGTAGAAGATTAGTGGTGGTATGAGAAAATCAAGATGGGAGTTCAAATGACAATTCAGAGGATATGCTTGACAAAAAAAATCTTGTTGATAATAGGGATCGATAAAGAAATTATGAGCAAGCCAATGCAAGAGAATGGGTAGGTCTCATAATGCTTATGGCATCACACCTCCATAATTTCCTCAAGACTGTTATCATCAACAAGTAATAAAAGCTTGGTCACAGAATAAATGAACATCATGCTGTAAGCCAAACTGTGTATTAAGCTGTGTATTTTCTGATAATTTGGGGTCATCTCCTGCCTACCGCTGCTGTGTGCTGATATTTGTCACATTCAACAGTAAATAAACAACCTGATACCAAAAACTCAGCTATATATAAAGCAGGAAAAGAACGTTAGAGTTGTAGTAGTAACATGTGTTTATGTTATTATAGTGCATGACATTGTAAGGCATGCAATTATTATATACTACCATATTTCATCACATACACAGATTACGAGTAGCTGAAGTTATCACACACATTGATAACCAGTTCCAAGGACATTCTTTATTATGATCACGCCTCCAGCTCCTTGAGGAAATCTGAGTGGTCGACCAAAACCTGAGAAGCAGCAGGACAAAATTAGCCATATATTGCCTGTCTGATTATAAATTTATTCTCATCGTACTTTAAGAAGATAGCAACCACAAATAGCGATATTTAATGCTCTTACATTCTCAACCAGATTATAAAGAAGCACTTTTGCCACGTACATTCAAATGGCGCCTTGATTTTAATTCTCCACCATCAATTACTTCACACCTGACTGTGTTGACAGTTTTTGATCTCACAGCCAGAGACATCATCCCTCCTATACCAAGAAGAATAAGGAAACCCATTAAACTTGATTTAGAAGCAAGCAATCTAGCATTTTCATATATCTCAGACAGGTGTCCTGTGCTGTGATGATTTGCAAAAATTGAGATCAAGTCCATCTAGACATATGAAGAAAACTAGGGCCTTAGAGAGGGTCATATGAAGAAAATTAGTAACATATTGTCCGAATTTGTCAAGGTTCACAAGAGTGTTGTGTCATAAGATAACATATTGTCCACCTAATGTGACCCCTTCTGTGTTATCAGACATCTCATTAGTAATTCTTTCTCATCTAGTCTACTAAATCCAATGGTACAAGTAATTGATTCAAGAATCTTGGTCAATATAGTCTTAGTTGTATCACACTCATTATACTTGGTGCAAGTCCAACCAACTTAAGACATCCTCAAAGCCTTCCCAATGCAGATCCAGTTAAAAAAACTGACTCTGCTCCAATTTCACAGTTATAAACATTTGCAAGACACAACGGAACTAGATCCTAAATATAAGCAGTCAGTTTATATTGAAAATCTGGATTTTGGTGGTTTGGATCGGCTAGAATCTTGCCCTACCTAGTTGAATGCACATCTTCAGGAATATAGATATATTACACTGATATGACTGTTCTCCATAATGTTCACAAAGGAAATAAAAAGGATGCCTTGGAAGTAAAAGTTACAATCCATCTAGTCTTGCCCATTACCCAATTTCTTCACCAAATTCTCTTCGTATAGATATCCTGAGGCAATATCTCTCACATTCTGACGTCAGCTAGCCTTAAAATTACATGCTAGTTTCAAAGTTAAACCAAGCATCAGATAATAGAGTGGAACACCAAATTAAAAGATATCAATGAAGTGCCAAAATTATATAATTATAATTCCAAAGTACAGCAAGTTTGAAATAGATTATATAAATATAATTCCAAAGTACCGGCAGATTAAAATTTATCCCTAAAAAATTAGAGTTGGCAAAGCATGTGTGAACAAACCGACCCTATCTTGACTAATGTTGATCTAGATAGCAGTTTGGAACCATGTCGGCGTGATGTTGGCGTGCTCCGAATCTAGCTGATGATTAAATAATTTGAATGAAGCAATTCTCTAATGCCAATAATTGGAATCTAAGGGCACCCTATCCATGTAAGATAAACTCCCGTGAGCGTTATTAAGATCAGGTCAAACAAAGGAGTCATGTTCTCACTTAGGTTCTAATTATTCTTAATGCATAATGCTAAAGCAAGTCGTATGCAAGGATTTTGAAGCAATAAATATTTGTCGCGAGCTCTATTAAGTTTAATAAGGTCAGACATTTGGACCCCAAACACGCACACATAGTTCTATTTTTAAGCTTTCCTTGATGTCCTTTATCATGTTTGCTTGCTTTCAGATCAAAACTCGGTGGGTTTGGTTGTTACAAAAGATCGCTGGCTTGAAGTAACCAAGAATATTTTACCTAATATGGGCTCATGAATATGGGCACCCAAGAGGAGTAGAGGTACCCCTATATTTACAACGTTCTAATTGCAACATATCAACAAACATGCCTAAACTGATGATATGACCTCGGCCAGTTCTTCCCTTAGATATCGATTTGACTATCAACCAACCATGCCTTATTCCATACTAAAAAGGAAATGGTAGTTTGGCTGCAGGAGAAGGAGGATAATACCAGCTTATTCCGCACTATCCCCAAACGAATATGGGGATTATTACAGGAGGAAGCTTGGGTTAGCAGTTGAACTCACCTGAGCAAAGACTCGTACGGTAGCGAGGATCGCCCCTTTCCAGGAGAGTAGAATCTTACAAACTCCTCCTATAACGGATAAATGAATTTAATGACCAGATTATAAATACATGAAACAGAGAAACTAGAACAAAATCCCTAAACAATCCGATTATAAAAACAAAAGAAAATCCAAAACATCCAAAATTTAAAGATCGAAGCAAGAGAAGAAGATCCCAAACCTGGCCTTGTCCCCGTCCTTGCCGGCTCCAAACTTCAAACGCCGCGTGAGTGCTCTACGGCGGAGGAGGTGGAAGATGTCCACAGAGAGGAGGCCAACGGAGAGGGGGAAGAAGGGAAGGAGATGCGGCGGAGGAACGCGATTTGGGGTCGCTCGGCGGAGGGAATGGCTGAGATCGGTGAAAAGGGTTGAGGAGGGAGCTGGGAGTCGGTCGGCGTGAGCTAGCTAGGAATTTAGGGCTGCGGAGGGTAGAGTTGGGCAACGGGCCGTGCCGGGCCGGCCCGGCCCAGGCCCCCCGGGCCCAAATTCTAAGCGGGCCGTGCCTGGCACGGCCCGTGAGGCACGGAAGGCCAGCCCGGCCTGGCCCCCGGCCCCTCTATTGGTGGGCCGGGCCGGGCACGGCACGGCACGGGCCGTGCCAGGCACGGCCCGTAACGGGCGCAAACGGGCCGTGCCAGGCACGGCCCGCAACGTCTCTAAACGGGCCGTGCCTGGCACGGCCCGTAACGGCTCCAGACGGGCCGTGCCTGGCACGGCCCGTCTGGAGAGGGGGAGTGAAAATAGCCGTTGGAAACGGCTATTTTCGTAAAAATGACCCTTTTACCCCTCCCAACAGTCCAATAACGGCTGAATTGAGGGGTATTTTGGGAAAAAAAATTTTTGGGCTTCTATAAATAGCCCATTCCTCCCTCATTCTCACCACACCAAACCTCTCATTCTCTCCTTCTCTACTGCTATTATTTCTCTCTTCAAAGTGCTCTTCTAGCAATTTAATTTTTAGTTTGTTCAAGTGCTACACAAGAGGAGGTTCCTGTTGAGAAGAGAAGGTCGCTTCTGTTGAGAGCACAAGAGGAAGCTCGGAATCTTGGCTCTGCCTCTGCCCTCCGACCCTCTACTCAATTCCTCCTTGCGGTTAGTTTTTATTTTTTGAATTAATCATAGATATGTCATCTTTTGAGGAAAGTCAGTTTGGCATTCCTGTTTCTGAGGGAGAAGAAACTAATCCCCAACCCCCTGTTCCTAGTTCCTCTAGAACTGGTGAACCGAGTGAAGGTCAAACCTCTTCTCGTAAGAGGACTAGTACTGTATGGAATGAATTTGATAGAGTTATGGTTGAGGGAGTCTGGAAAGCTAAATGTAAAAAATGTGCCAAACTTTATAGTTGTAGTAGTAGTGGGGGAACAGGGCATTTAAAAAGACATCAAGAGAGTCATAGGATGCATGATTCTCATGCTCAAACTCAAAGTAGCCTTAATATACAAGGGGGATTACTTGTAGGTAATTTTGCATATAATCATGAAAATCAAAGAAAAGCACTTGTAAAATGGATAGTTAAGGATGAATTACCTTTTAGTTTATGTGAATCTTTTAATTTTGAAGAATATGTTCAATTAAACCTACAACCTGCTTACAAAAGAACTAGTAGGCGTACATTTAGAAGAGTAGCTATGACCAATTTTTTAGCAATGAAACAAAATTTAATTGAAACACTTTCTACTTTAAATGTAAAAATTTCATTAACTTCTGATATTTGGTCAGCATCTGTAGGTAGTAATTGTTTTATTGCCATTACTGCTCATTATATTGATAATGACTGGCAATTAAATAAACGTATTCTTGCTTTTCGTGCTTTTGATTTTCCACATTCTGGACAACAAATTTCAAATATAATTTATCAAACTGCATGTTCATATAATATTAATGATAAAATTATGTCTATTACTTTTGATAATGCATCTAATAATAATTCTGCTGTTGTATTATTAAAAGACTCATTGCATCCCATATTAGATGGAAATTTACTGCATATTAGATGTGCATGTCATATCTTAAATCTTTCTGTTCAAGCTGGCATGGGCATGATTCAAGATGTGATTTCAAAAATTAGAAATGCAGTTTCTTTTATTCATGCTTCTAGATCAAGACTTCAAGAATTTAAGAAATTATGCATAAATCATGGTAAACGTTTTAAAAAATTTAAACTTGATGTAATTACTCGTTGGAACTCCACATATAGCATGATACATGATGCATACCCATATAAAAATTTATTAAGTGCATATATTAATGATCGTGGATTAGGATTTACATTGACTGAAACTGATTGGAATAAAGGAAAAATTTTGGAAGATTTTTTGCTTAGTTTTTATAATGCTACCAATGTTCTTTCTGGTATTTATTACCCTACTTCATGTTCATTTTTACAACAAGCATATATAATTAGTAAAATTTGCAGAACATAGATATGATGATGTTTTAATGCCTATTATTCACCTAATGGAATCTAAATGGAATGAGTATTGGGACAGGATATGTCCTATGCATAACTTAGCTGCTGTATTTGATCCTAGAGTTAAATTAAATGGCGTGCTAATTTTACTTGATGCATACGCTGAAAATATGAATCAAGATGCTGAATCTGCTAAAGATGAGGTAAGACAACTTCTTTATGATATTTATGCTATATATGATGAAAAAATTCGTGGATCTAGAACACAAATACAAACCTCTATTCCTCCTTCTAGTAGTTCTCGTTCGTCATCTATTTTTTCATTCATTGCACAGAGAAGACACACACATGCTTCAAGTTCCTCTTCATCTTCTTCATCTTTAAGTAGTGAACTAGAATTTTATTTACGAAATGATCTTCAGTCTGCATATGATGAAAATCAAATAGAGAATCTAGATGTATTATCTTGGTGGAAGAGTGTTAGAAATCAATATCCTGTTATGTCTGCAATTGCACGCGATATTTTAGCTGTGCCGATGTCTACGGTAGCATCGGAATCCGCTTTTAGTGCAGGTCGGCGTGTTCTTGACGAAAAGAGAAGTAGGATGACGGGCGAAACGGTGGAGATGCTTCTCTGCTTCAAGGATTGGCTGGATGCTGAGGCAAGACTTCAAGATAAAGGTGGACATAATACAACATCCTCTGATGATGATGATACAAACACTACTGAAGACTGAAGACTGAAGACTGAAGACTGAAGACTGAAGACTGAAGACTGAATACTGATTCACTGAATCACTGATGATTAGTAAGATTTCTTAATTTTTTATAATTGTACATTTTTATTGTATTCTGGAGGTCAGACCAAGGTCCAAACCTCGGCCCTTTCTTAGTTTCTTATTGTATTCTAGAATCTAGAGGTCAGACCAAGGTCCAAACCTCCCTTCATGTACCATTTTGATTTAAATTAATAAACTGGTAGGGGTCTATGCCAAACCCCCCACCATTAAGGTGGCTTTATATTTATAAATCAAGATTTCTTAGTGTTCAATATTTATTAATTTATTAAAAAAATTTTATCGGGCCGAGCCGGGCCCAGGCCCGGACCGTGCCAGGCTCGCGTGCCAGCCCGGCCCAGGCCCTTATGGGCCGTGCCGTGCTGGCCCGCGGGCCGTGCCATGCTTGGCCCGCGGGCCTAGACCGGGCCGTGCCGGCCCAGGCCCGAAGCGGGCCGTGCCTGGCACGGCCCGCTGGCCAGGAACCTCTAGCCCAGCACGGCCCTATCAAAGGGGCCGTGCCAGGCACGGCCCGCTTCGTGCCGTGCCGTGCCGGGCCGTGGGCGGCCCAGCCCAGTGCCCATCTCTAGCGGAGGGAGAAGGTCGATTGGGTTTTGTTGTGGGAGGGATAAACTCCGACGACGCTTATAAGCGTCGTCGTATTTTTCCGTTAAGCCGGCGCTTATAAGCGTCGGTAGATGTTTTTTTGCCGACGCTTCTATAAGCGTCGTCGTATTTTCCGTTAAGCCGGCGCTTATAAGCGTCGGTAGATATTTTTTTGCCGACGCTTCCTAGAAGCGTCGGCGGTTACTGTGGGGAGAAAAAATTTAGCCGACGCTTTTATCTAGCGTCGGCAATATAGAGTCGGCAAAAACTATTTTTGTTGTAGTGATAGGAACACACACAGACATGCACACCCACACATGGCAATAGAAATTCTGACTGATGGCTTCTGGAGATACATGCAAGCTTGCTTGGTGGATTCCTCAAGATGGCATACTAATTGCCCTTTCCAGAGAGATGCATCCGTCCCCAGTTTAAACCTAGCATAAATAAATAAAGTGAGATTTATCAACTAGTTTGAGCAAAATTTTATTTCTGTACGTTTTTCATAATCTGTGACTCTTCTGACTGAGGAAGCGTGCCAGATCTAACAAATTTAGACACCACAACACCAAATAGCAAGCCAGATGTCATCTGCTATGCTCTGAAAATTACCAATTAAAAAGTTTCTCATGAATTTCAGTTGACTAAAATTTGCACAGTAGAAAATAGAAACTCCTTTGTACCTGTACACTGTGCAAAGACTGAATAATGGTGAAATGCAAAGAAACTGCCTTCATGTTACCATTAGAATAAAGAATAGATATATATACACATGTAAATACACATGCAAACATACATAAGTTCATATATGTGCAAATGCATTCATATATCCATGCATGCGTGCGTGCTTGCATACATGCATACATATCTGTGCATGTTAGTGGACGTGTGTGGACTAAGTTCCAACTACATGGTTCCCTCTAGTTTGAAGATCTCTTATGCATGCCATGGGTTTGTCAAGCTCATGTGCACATTCCAATCGACTCCAAGTAGTTAGTATATCGTTGTGTACATCCTTCTGATTAGAACAATGATTATTTTCCTCACATTTAAGATCTAAGAACCACTCATGTCCCGAGGATGAAATACAGTCTTTAGATTATCATACATGCTTATCTTTGTTTTAAAATCAGGGCTTCAGATGAAAAGATAAACAAATATGGTGGAATTGCGATCTGAAAAGGGGAGGACAAAAAAAATAAAAAATAAAAATGCTCAACTGGAAAGCGTGACTTAACACACAGGAAAAGAGAAGCTGAATAAAATACTAACCTTTCATGTGCCAACATAAACCTTGATTGAAGAGGGTTTCAGGAAAGAGTTTCTGATGTCCACCTGTCTCCTCTCTTGAATACATGCTTGATTAGGGGGATGTGTTGAACCTTCTGTCGCTCCTCCGTGTTCCCATTCCCTCCACGCATTCTCTCTATGAATTCCAGTGGCATCTCCATCAAGAACAAAACTTGGAGGCTTGTTAGATGTTCAACGCCCTGAGGTAGCAGCTTAACTCCTCCGCAGCGCAGCAGGCACAACTCAGACAGGCTTGGCAATGCCCCTTCCTCCATGCTTATTGAATCGAGCTGCTTCGAACCACCCAGCATTAGGAATTTGAGTTTAGGGAACCCTCCTGCATTGAAGCACAACTCCTGTCCGTCGTAGGCCATGTACATGCCTAGAACAGCCAAGTTGGGCAGTGCATGCAGGCAAGGTAGCGGGTCTTCTCTCAACCTAGACCAAGACAATCCCAAATGCCGAAGGCCTGACAGAGAACTGAACCAGCGAGGAAGCGCCCCACCTTCTAGCTGCCCTCGTAGATCGAGCTTCTCATAGAGGTATGATGGTGGCTTTAGAGCTTCCAGCTGCAGCGCTTCTCCTTCGTCGCTGGCTACAATGTCCAGGCTGACCAGGCGGCTCATCTTTGATATGGAGGAACACAGCTCCACTGAATGCATGCCTCTTACTCTGGTTATTCTCAGGGTTCTCAGTTGTGTCAAATTGCCCAGGTGCCGGACCATGTCTTCATCTGCTTCAACCGATTGCAGAGTCTGCAGGTTATTCAAATTCCATATCCCTTTTGGTGCTTTAACACCAGGATCACTAGCCAACTCGGCAAATACTGGATCACGAACACTCTCCACGAACAAATTCCGCAGATTCTTGAGTTGAGTTATCTCATGAGGCAGCTTCTCAATTTTAGTATCATAAAGATCTAAGGTTTGCAGGTTTCGCAGTCTTCCCAAGGATCTGGGAAGCTACTTCACCAAGGTTCTCCTTAAACCCAGGTAGCGCAAGTTGAATAAAATGGCCACATCGTCTGGAACCGTCTCAATGGGAACACCTTCTAGATCCAAAACCCTCAAAAGTCTAAAGCTAGTTGACCTTGAAATCCATGACTGCAAAGAGAAACTAGTCAGGTCAAACACTAAGAAAGAGCGAACATTGGACATACCTCTGTGTGGCTCCAAATCATTGATGCCCTTTTGAACTAATAAGCGGCGAGCTTCACCGATCGATTCAGCTTCTTCACCGTCGTAAACCTTGCAGAAGTATTCTTGTTCAGATGTTCTCCTAGTTAACTCTCTCACAGTACCATGCATTCTGCACAACTTCGGTCTACCAAAATAATTCCTTCTCACAACTTGAAGCATACATCGACGAATGAGCTCATTGAGGTTCTCCTCTGCTGCCTCTTCGTTTGATATTCCTTTCCTTTTCCGAACAAAACCTTCTGCAACCCACTACCGGATTAGTCTCTTCCTCTTTATGAGATAATCCTCTGGAAAGATGCTGCAATATAAAAAGCAGTTCTGTAGATGATAGGGTAGATCTCTGAAGCTGAGCTTCAATATATTTCCCACCCTTTCGGAGAACGGCATACTAGTCTCTTCCCAATCGAAGCCTTGACAGAATATCCTCCCCTCTTCCTTCTCTCGATATGACAGCGCGCTTCCTGCGGCCACAATAGCAAGAGGTAAGCCGTGACACCTCTGCCAGACTTGTCTTGCCCAGTACTCTAGATCTGGAGGACAACTTCTGTCCGCATATCTCCAGAATGCTTTGTTACAGAAGAGTCTCCATGAGTCATCCTCTTGCAATGGCTGTAGCTCGAGAACACGGCTTTCAACTGCTAGTTTAGCTACATCATTGTTCCGAGTTGTTATAACAATTCTACTTCTACATCTACTATCTACGAGCACTCGACTCAATTCACCAGACCAAACATTTATGTGCCACATATCATCTAGGACGATAAGATACCTCTTTTGTTGCAAATAACTACGAAGTATCTCCGCCAAACGGTTGCAGGGCATTGTGTCAATGTTGCCTGGAGGAACATCACGATTTTCCTGGAAGAGGTCTTCGATGAGTCTTCTCATTAGATCTTCGGCTGTATATTTCTGGGAGACACGTACCCATGCTCTGCAATCAAAATGTCGCCTGACTTCTTGGCTTTCGTAGACATCATTAACAAGAGTGGTCTTTCCCAGACCACCCATCCCCCATACTGAAACTATGGAGCGCAAAGGTTCCTCATCAGTCAGCCATCCTACTAGCTGTTTCTTGTATGCCTCAAAGCCCACAATCTCACCTTCATCAGGGAAATAAGGAGCCTCTTTAAGGTGTGGGTGTCTTCCAAGAGAATCATCTGTGGAAGTTAGACCCTCTGGGATGCTGTAACGGGCTTTCAGCTCTATGAGTTTTTGAAGTTTGTCCTCAGCTTCTTGTAACTTCTCTCGGATGCCATGCCAGGCCTTGATATGCTTGCAGTGTCTGAAAGTTCTATAAAGGGAACCGTAGAATCCACGCTGATGTTGCTCTCCCACCAGATAGGCATATTCATCGATGATATCTTCGAACTCGTAGACCAGGCCCCTTAGAATGTTCACCCATTCTTTCCATCGCTCGTCAACATCTTTCATTGTATCCACATATCTTATGTAGGCTTTCATGAGTCCAAACTCAGTATGAAACCATTTCATTTTTCGGTGAATTTCTTCCGATGGTAGAACTGCTTTGAGTAGTTTGGAACATACAGGTTTGACGGGTTTTTCGGCGATGTCAGACACTATCTTTTCCATCACAGCCATTACGAGAGCTTCCGCCATGTTTGAGCTAACTGATCTCAGGGAACTTGGGTGTGTAACTATGGGAACAAGAAGGAGGAGACGTCAGCTTAATCTGAAGCTAAAGGAGAATTCCTCTCCCTTCTTTTTCACTTTTGTCACATGGATATATGATGAAAGTATGCATCGGTTCTCAACTTTTTCGCAACATTTTCTTCTTTGAAGGAAGGTATGAGAATCAGCAAAGCAGAGAGAATGGGTCATACCTAGCTTCGATTATTGGAATTTACTGTTGACTTTGAGACAAAATAAGGAAAAGAACGTGGAAACTAGAAAAGGAACATTACGGACTGGAAGGATGAAACCCAAGAGTGTCATTGAGGATCTTGCTTTTGCTTCCGTCTTCTTCTTTGTTATGCAGATGCAAAGAAAAGGTGCATTACTCTTGCATTGAGAAAGAAAAAGAGGAATAGAATAGTAAAAGCAAAGAATAGACGGAAATATAATTACCACATAATCAAAACCCAAGCTAAGCTTTGTTATGATAGAAGTAACTCTACGAGTTATTCGTGCCTTCGAGTGATTTCTTATATGTACCTATAGGCCTGCATACCGACACATCTTTAAACAGTTCATTAGATGCAGGCCGAGGTGGAAATTTCAACACTTTGCTGGCCAGCCTATTTTCGCACGCAGAACTGCTGGAATTGCATTTCTTTGATCAGGCTACGTACTAAAATATTCACATTCTACCGATCGTGAATCTCATTTTCCCTGAATAAAGTTTCAAATTGCATTTCCAGTTCCATTCACTTATTGTATCCTGCTTCAAAGTACCCAGTACTTGAACTCTTAAAATGGAGCGATTTGCATTTCAATTTCATGGCCACTTGGCACGTCATCTTAAAAGATGACCGTTGCAGATTCGAAAAATTGTGCTCTAAATCACCTCATACCATGGTTGCCTACATTTTAATTATATCATCATAGTGTTTCTAAGCAAGTAACATGGTGTCTATAAAGTATAAACTCTATCATGTAATATGAGCATATCTATTTATTTGTATATTGGGGGAAGTTAATGGGCCACCTTTCTACTCGTCCGAGAGATAGCCCCTCAATCTTAAAACGTTCTAAATGGATCTATCAAGTTTCCAGTCTATTAAAAATGGTCTTCCGGCTCCTTGACCAATGGTGTTAACTTGCCATTACAAATACCCTTACTTTCTTCAATATGTGGATGAACAATTAAAAGGGTTTGGTGTGCTTTGAGATCTATGCAGTGGATCAATAAAGGGACTCGGTGTGCTTTCACATTTGCATGGCGGGTGATCCTTAACAACGGGTCAAATAATAAGGGTGCTCTGAGATTTGTGCAGGTGGATAAATGAAGAGGTTTGAATTTCTTTGAGATTCATGTAGGGGTGATCTTTCACTATAGGCCATATACTAAGGATGCTTTGAGGTTTGTGCAGACATACGAATAATCTTAACTATGGGCCATATACTAAGGGTACTTTGAGATCTGTGCAGATAGATGAATGAAGGTAGTGTGCTTTGACATTTGTACAGTCGCTTATCTTTAACTATGGGTCATGTACTAAGGTTGCTTTGACATCTATGCAAGCGGACAAATGGAGAGGTTTAGAGTGCTTTGAGATCTGTGTAGTGGTTGATCTTTCGCTACATGCCATATTCGAAGGGTGCTTTGAGATTTGTGCAAGTAGATGAAAGAAGGTGTTTTGAGATCTATGCATTGAGTGGTCCTTAACTTTGAGCCATATACTAAGGATGCTTTGAGATCTGTGCAGCTGGATGAATGAAGGGACCCGGCATGCTTTGAGATCTGTGTGCCCCATGATCCTTAATTATGGGTCGTATACTAAGAGTTTTTTAAGATCTATCCTAGGACTTCACCCCACAAACAACTGATATGAACGACATTTTTGCCATGATACAATTTAATGCTACCATGTGATGGCCATATGACACCATTCTGTTAACGAAGATGAACGATAGGATTGATTTAGAATAATTTAGAAACTTAAAGGACCCGATTGAAAAATTTTAAAGTCGAGAGGGTATCTTTGGGATAAACCCTAAGTCCAAGGGTTATGCTTATAATTTTCCCAAAGTACTACATAGTGACCCTCTTGTGTAGAGATGGGCATTGGGTCGGGCCGCCCATGGCCCGGCCCGGCCCAGCACGAAGCGGGCCGAGCCCGGCCCGGCCCATAAGGGCCTGGGCTGGCACGATTCATGTGCCAAGCACGGCACGGCACGGCCCATAAGGACATGGGCTGGCACGATTCGTGGGCCAAGCACGGCACGACCCGCGAACCAGCCCGGAATGGCCCATAAGGGCCTGTACCGGGCCTGGGCCGGGCCAGGCACGACTCGTCCCCCTTAAAATAAATGGAAATAAATTTTTTTAATAAATTAATAAATATTGGGAACTAAGAATTTATTAATATAAAACCACCTTAATGGTGGGGGGTTTGGCATAGACCCCTACCAGTTTATTAATTTAAATCAAAATAGTACATGAAGGGAGGTTTGGACCTTGGTCTGACCTCCAGAATATAATAAGAAAGGAAAAAAAATAGAGATGACTCAATTTAACAATTAAAAAAATAAAAATGTGCAATTATAAAAAATTAAAAAATAAAAATAAATGATCAAAATCTTACTAATCATCAGTATTCACTATTCAGTAGTGTTTGTATCATCATCATCAGAGGATGTTGTATCATATCCACCTTTATCTTGAAGTCTCGCCTCAGCATCCCACCAATCTTTGAAGCAGAGAAGCATCTCAACCATTTCGCTAGTCATCCTACTTCTCTTTTCGTCAAGAACACGCCGACCTGCACTAAAAGCGGATTCCGATGCTACTGTGGACATCGGCACAGCTAAAATATCGCGTGCAATTGCAGACATAACAGGATATTGATTTTTAACACTCTTCCACCAAGATAATATATCTAGACTCTCTATTTGATTTTCATCATATGCAGACTGATGATCATTTCGTAAATAAAATTCTAGTTCACTACTTAAAGATGAAGAAGATGAAGATGAACTTGAAGCATGTGTGTGTTTTCTCTATGCAATGAATGAAAAAATAGATGACGAACGAGAACTACTAGAAGAAGAAATAGAGCTTTGTACGGAAAATCTAAATCCACGAATTTTTTCATCATATATAGCATAAATATCATAAAGAAGTTGTTTTACCTCAATTTTAGCAGGTTCAGGATCTTGAATCATATTTTCACAATATGCATCAAGTAAAATTAGTACGCCATTCAATTTAACTCTTGGGTCAAATACAACAGCTAAGTTATGCATAGGACATATCTTGTCCTAATACTCATTCCATTTAGATTCCATTTGTTCAATTATAGGCATTAAAACATCATCATATCTATGTTCTGCAAATTTTTGACTAATCATATATGCTTGTTGTAAAAATGAACATGAAGTTAGATAATAAATACCAGAAAGAATATTAGTAGCATTATAAAAACTAAGCAAAAAATCTTCCAAAATTTTTTCTTTATTCCAATCAGTTTCAGTCAATGTAAAGCCTAATCCACGATCATTAATATATGCACTTAATAAGTTTTTATATGGGTATGCATCATATATCATGCTATATGTTGAGTTCCAACGAGTAATTACATCAAATTTAAATTTTTTAAAATATTTACCATGATTTATACATAGTTCCTTAAATTCTTGAAGTCTTGATCTTGAAGCATGAATAAAAAAAACTGTATTTCTAATTTTTGAAATGACATCTTGAATCATGCTCATGCCAGCTTGAACAGAAAAATTTAAGATATGACATGCACATCTAATATGCAATAAATTTTCATTTAACATGGGATGCAATGAGTCCTTTAATAATGTAACAGCAGAATTATTATTAGATGCATTATCAAAAATAATAGACATAATTTTATCATTAATATTATATGAACATGCAGTTTGATAAATGGCATTTGAAATTTGTTGCCTAGAATGTAGAAAATCAAAAGCACGAAAAGCAAGAATGTGTTTATTTAATTGCCAATTATTATTAATATAATGAGCAGTAATAGCAATAAAATAATTACTACCTACAGACGCTGACCAAATATCAGAAGTTAATGAAACTTTTACATTTAAAGTAGAGAGTGTTTCAATTAAACTTTGTCTCATTGCTAAAAAGTTAGTCATAGCTACTCTTCTAAATATACGCCTACTAGTTCTTTTGTAAGCAGGTTGTAGGTTTAATTGAACATATTCTTCAAAATTAAAAGATTCACATAAACTAAAAGGTAATTCATCCTTAACTATCCATTTTACAAGTGATTTTCTTTGATTTTCATGATTATATGCAAAATTACCTAAAAGTGATCCCCCTTGTATATTAAGGATACTTTGAAGACGAGAATCATGCATCCTATCACTCTCTTGATATCTTTTTAAATGGCCTGTTCCTCCACTACTACTATAGCTATAAAGTTTGGCACATTTTTTACATTTTGCTTTTCAGACTCCATCAACCATAATTCTATCAAATTCATTCCATACAGCACTAGTCCTCTTACGAGAAGATGTTTGATCTTCACTCGGTTCACTAGTTCTAGAGGAACTAGGAACATGAGGTTGAGGATTAGTTTCTTGTTCCTCAGAAACAAGAGGAATGCCAAAATGACTTTCCTCAAAAGATGACATATCTAAATTGATGAATGCAAAAAAATAAAAACTAACCACAAGGAGGAATTGAGTAGAGGACCAGAGGTAGAGCCGAGATTTGTGAGCTTCCTCTTGTGCTCTCAACAAGAACCTCCTTCTCTTCTCAATAAGAACCTCCTCTTGTGTAGCACTTGAACACTTGCTAAATGCAAACTAAAAATTAAATTGCTAGAAGAGCATTTGCTAAATATTGCTAGAAGAGAGAAATAGTAGTAGTAGAGAAGGAGAGAAGAGTTGGTTTGGTGTGGTGACAATGAGGGAGGAAAGGGGTGTTGCCCAAGGTGACAAGCCAAGAGGGAGGGGTGAATTGGTTTCTCTAAATTTTTACTATCTTAATTTAGTCAATCGATGAGTGAGTGAAGTTAAAACAATACACAATGCAAACACACAAGAAGTATAGTGGTTCGGTGTTCTCCTAAGCACCTACGTCCACTCCCCAAGCGACCCCTTGGGAATTCACTATAATCCCGCGGATTACAGTTGGATTGTTTTCCGGGCTCACAATCCAAAAACCTTTACACTTTGGTTTTCCGGGATCACCAAAAATCTATGTTGGTTTTACGGGCTCACCAACGAACCTTCACAATTGGTTTTACGGGTTCACCAACAACCTACGTTGGTTTTACGGGCTTACCAACAACCTACACCGTTGGTTTTACGGGCTCACCAACAAACCTTTACAAGGTGATTAAAAGAGAAGAAGAAGAATGAAACTCCTAGATGAGCAAATATAACAATTATAAGCTATAAAGAAGAGTTTAGAATATAGTTATCGCTTGATGAGACTTCTCTCTTCTTTGTCAACATTGCTTCACTCTTCAAGGGTTGATGGAGCTCTTAATGTTGCTTAGAATCTGCTCTACCACTTCCTTTTGACTCTTGAGTGAAGCACTTGGATGAAGAAGATTAGGGCTCTTATCTTTCTTGAGTAATCTTTGATCTTTTGCAAAAGGATGCTTTTCTCTGATGAATAGTATCCCTTTAAATAGTTTTCCTCATCCATTGGACACCCCCCATTGGTTAGATTTCAAAAACTAGCCGTTACTTGCTGTTGGGAGGACAAAAAGTACTTCTGCAGAACTAGCCGTTATGCTTCTGCCCGTGCTTGGGTCGACCCAAACTTTTCTGGGGTCGACTCAAACCACTGTTCATTAGACTTGGGGTCGATCAACTTTCACTGGGGTCGACCCAACTTTCACTGGGGTCGACTCATGCTACATTGGGGTCGGCCCTCTCAGGAAATACAGAACCTTACATTTCAGCCGTTTTTTACTTGGATCGACTCAACTCTTTTTGGGTCGACTCAAGGTTTAGTTGGGTCGACTCAAGTTACATTGGGGTCGACCCTCTCAGGGATTCTAGAGAACCAGTTTTTGAATGACACAGCCTTTGGGTCGACTCATGTTCAGTTTGGGTCGACTCAAGGTGGGGTCGACTCAAGTTCCATTGGGGTCGACCCTCTCAAGGATTACAGAGACTTGTTTTCCTGAGGCTTGAAGATGGGGTCGACTCAACTTTTACTTGGCTCGACCCAAGTACTGTTCATCCGTGCCATTTTTGCAGAAGTGTGCTAGATGGTTACTTGATGTGCCGGGGTCGACTCCACCAATCTTGAGGTCGACTCATTCCACACTTTGCTGCAACTTAGGGTTAGATTCATCCATATAATCAATGAAATATACTTCAAGCATTTCTGAATATATGTCATGGTAGTGCTACATACTCTTAACAATGAAAATTACTTCATCTTCTTGAGAGTACGTTTTACTTGAAACTTTGCCGAATTAGAATTTAGAATTTACTATCCCTTTTATCGCAAATTTTATCTCATTATTAATCAATAAAATACATCTTGATCTCATTCTACTAATATACCGAGAGTGACGAACTTAGTAATGATGTATCATATTACCTTGTAATATTTAATTAGGTATACCCTCAATGGTTGTGTTAATCATCAAAATAACACTATCTAATTTACAACCAGCAAAATTTGCATCAGAATATGCAAGTAAGTCTAAATAGGAATCTCTAGAGTACCATAAACCTATGTTTGTGGTTGCTCTCAAATATCTAAGGATTTTTTTGACAGCACTTAGATGTGACTCCTTTGGATCTAATTGGTATCTAGCACATATTCCCACACTAAATACTATGTCTGGCCTACTAGCAGTAAGGTAAAGCAAAGATCCAATTAAACCTCTATAAAGCTTTATATCTATACTTTTTTCTTTTTCATCTTTGTCTAGCTTACTAGTGGGATTCATTGGGGTGCCTATTCCCTTGTGATTTTCATTCCCAAACTTCTTTAATATTTCCTTTGTGTATTTAGTTTGATGAATGAAGATACCTTCCTTAGTTTGCTTGATTTGTAATCCGAAAAAGAAATTTAATTCTCCCATCATACTCATCTCGAATTCTCCTTGCATTAAATTAGCAAACTCCTTGCAAAGATTATCATTTGTGGCACCAAAAATTATGTCATCTATATATATTTGTACCACTAGCAGATTTTTATCTTTTCTTTTGAGAAAAAGTGTTTTATTTACATTTTCTCTACTGAAATCATTATTCAGTATAAATTTGCTTAGTCGATCATACCAAGCCCTAGGTGCTTGTTTCAATCCATATAATGTCTTATGTAATCTAAACACATGGTTTGGCAATTCATGATTCTCAAAACCAGGAGGTTACTCTACATATACTTCTTCCTCTATAAAACCATTTAAGAAGGCACTTTTTACATCCATTTGATACAATTTGAAATCCATGAAACATGCAAAAGCTAGAAGTAATCTAATAGCTTCTAATCTTGCCATGGGAGCAAATGTTTCCTCAAAATCTATTCCTTCTTCTTAATTGTATCCCTTAGCTACGAGTCTAGTTTTATTTCTTATAACTACCTCATTTTCATCTAATTTATTTCTAAAGATCTATTTTGTTCCAATTACAGAGTTATGCTTTGGTCTCTCAGTTAATGTCCATACATTACTTCTTTTGAATTGATTTAATTCTTCTTGCATAGCATTTATCCAATTAGTGTCCTTTTCAGCTTCTTCATAAGTTTTAGGTTCTAATTGTGAAACAAAAGCAAGATAATTATTTAAATTTCTAAAAGAGGATCGAGTTCTTACCCTTTGAGATGGATCACCAATGATTAAGTCTTTAGGGTGTCCATGTGCATACCTCCATTCCTTCGACAACTCTTGAGATTGTGGTGGCACGTGATCATTTTTCTTATCTTGATTTGGCACGTCATCAAGATTCAATTTTTCAAAGTCAATAATTCCTGCATCATCATCAAGAATATTTTTTCTCCTAGAAGACTCACTATCAGACTCATCAAAAATGATATTAACTGACTCTTCAACTACAAGAGTTCTTTTGTTGAATACTCTGTATGCCCTGCTAGATGTAGAGTATCCTAAGAAGATACCTTCATCTGACTTGGCATCAAATTTGCTTAGATCCTCCTTGACATTGTTTAAAATGAAACATCTACATCCAAATACTCTAAGATATTTAGCGATTGGTTTCTTATTTTTCCAAAGTTCATAAGAAATTTTCTTGGTTATAGGTCGTATTCTAACCCGATTTAGAATATGGCAAGCAGTACTTATAGCTTCAGCCCAAAAGTACTTTGGAAGATTTGACTCGCACAACATTGTGCGTGCCATTTCTGCCAAGGTTCTATTTTTCCTTTCAACAACCCCATTTTGTTGAGGCGTTCTAGGTGCTGAAAATTGATGCGAGATACCATGTTCATTACAAAATTCTTTAAGATTTTCAAATTCAGTTCCATGATCACTTCGAATTCCTATTAAGGTGAGCTTCTTTGCAGTTATGATATTTTTATAATATTTCAAGAATGTTGAAAATGCTTCATTTTTATGTGCAAAAAATGAAACCCATGTATATCTTGAAAAATCATCTACTATAACTAGTCCATACTTCTTTCCTCCTAGACTCGCGGTTCTAGTGGATCCAAATAGATCCATATGTATGAGTTCAAAAGGCTTAGTGGTTGATACTACATTCTTTGATTTGAAGGATGATTTTGTTTGCTTTCCTAATGAGCATGGTCTACAGATTTTGTCCTTTTCAAAGATCAATTTTGGCACTTTTTTATCAAATCCTTCTTGACTAGTTTTGATATTAAGTCCATACTCGCATGTCCTAGTCTACGATGCCAAAGCCAACTTGTTTCATTTTTCCTTTCTTCATTAGTAATTAAACATAATCCATTTTTCTTGCCTAATTTATGAAGATCTACCATGTAAATATTTTTTTGCCTTTGTCCTATAAGTACAATGCTATTATCTTTGGAATTTGTGATTATACATACTGAGGCTTCAAATGTGACTTTAAAACCTTTATCACAAAATTGACTTATGCTAAGTAGGTTATGTTTCAAGCCATTAACTAATAAGACATTTTCTATAAAGGTAGATGGAGTAATAAAAATTTTACCCTTTCCAATGATAAATCCCTTTCTATTGTCTCCATAGGTTACTACTCCACCCTTCTTAGATTCCAAGGTGACAAATTGTTCTACGTCACCTGTCATGTGTCTTGAATAGCCGTTATCTAGATACCATCGTTTATCCACCTTATTAGCTGCAAGACACCCCTGCAATCAATATCAAGAATATGCTTTAGGTGCCCAAACTAAGTTGGGTCCTTTAGGGTTAGTATTTGATGTTCCTTTTGGAACCCAAACTTTCTTGAATTTTAGCTTATGATTATTACTCAATTTGTTGTAGCTAGACTTTCTATAGTTACACTCATATGCTTTATGTCCTAATTTATTGCAGCTATGACAAGTTATATTTCCATTTTTGGCTTTCACAAATATATTTTTTAAATATTTTTGTTTCATATTTGTTTTATATCCTAATCTAGCTTTATCATATACAGCTTTTTGACTATCAAGAATCATATTTAATTTAGTTGAGCAAAGTGTAAACTTGTCTACTAAGGATTTGTATTTTTCAGCATCTTCCTTTAACTTGACATTTTCAGCAATTTGAATTTTGGTTTCATTGGTGAATCTCCTACTTAATGTTTCATAGTCATTAGATAGTTTTTGCTTTTCTTTGATAAGAGATTGATTTTCATCTTTTAGAACTTTATTTTTATTGATTAATTTCTTGTGTTCTTCCATGAGTTCTAAAAATGCATCATGTAACTCTTCTACTGTAAAATCAAATTTAAGTTCAGAATCTACCTCATCGTCATTGGCCATATGACAGATTTGGGCCGTCTCTTATTGATCTTCCTCTTCCGAACTTGACTCCTCACTTTCACTCCATTCAGCCATGAAGTTCTTCTTCTTAAGTTTTCTTGCCATCCACTTCAATTCCGGACAATCTATCTTGAAATGCCCGGGCTTGTTACACTCATAGCAAATTGGCGTTTTCTTTTCCTTTTTTTTGTCCTTACCCTTTTCTTTGCTTGAGCTACCTTTGAAGAAGGGCTTTCTTTTATGAAATTTCTTCTTTCCTCTCATGAACTTTCTGAATTTTCTTACAAGTATAGCGATTCCTTCTTCATCATATTCCTCCTCATCATCAGATTCTTTTGATTCAGTTTTCTGTTTTGGAGTAGTAGACTTCAAGGCAATGGTCTTTCTTTTCTTGACCCCATCTTCTGAATTTTGCCTCATGGTCAACTCATGGGTCATGAGTGATCCTAGAAGTTCTTCCAATTGCAATGTATTGAGGTCCTTTGCTTCTTGAATTGCTGTTACTTTGGTCTCCCAAACTCTTGGTAGAGACCTGAGAATTTTTCGCACTAAATCAGAGTTAGTATAAAACTTTTCTAAACTTTTTAGCCCATTTATGATTTCTGTGAATCAAGTAAACATTTCAGTTATGGACTCAGTGGACTCCATTTTAAACAACTCATACTTATGAACTAATATATTTATTTTTGACTCCTTGACTTGATTAGTTCCTTCATGTGTGACCTCCAGTTTATCCCAAATTTCTTTTGCGGAGATGCTAGTGAACAGTAAAGTACATTAATTGCTTTAGCATTTAGTTGTGCTAGTCTTCTATCACTCTCATTTCAATCCATTTTTGGTTTGGGAATGATAGAGCCCTCTATACTAATTGTGGGTGTGTGTGGTCATCTAGTTATTATGATATACCACAATTCATAGTCTAGAGCTTGAATGAAAATTCTCATTCTAGCTTTCCAGTAAGTGTAATTGGTGCCATTAAACAGAGGAGGTCTATTTGTGGATTGCCCCTCACTCATAGAACATCCTACTTGGGTTGTCATGATCTTTGTCTCTTAATTGTGAGATCAACACATACTATGTGAGCACCTTGCTCTGATACCACTTGTTGCCCAAGATGACAAGCCAAGAGGGGGGGTGAATTGGTTTCTCTAAATTTTTACTATCTTAATTTAGTCAATCGATGAGTGAGTGAAGTTAAAATAATACACAATGCAAACACACAAGAAGTATAGTGGTTCGGTGCTCTCCTAAGCACCTACGTCCACTCCCCAAGCGACCCCTTAAGAATTCACTATAATCCCGCGGATTACAGTTGGATTGTTTTTCGGGCTCACAATCCAAAAATCTTTACACTTTGGTTTTTCGGGATCACCAAAAACCTATGTTGGTTTTACAGGCTCACCAACGAACCTTTACAATTGATTTTTCGGGTTCACCAACAACCTACGTTGGTTTTATAGGCTTACCAACAACCTACACCGTTGGTTTTACGGGCTCACCAACAAACTTTTACAAGGTGATTAAAAGAGAAGAAGAAGAATGAAACTCCTAGATGAGCAAATATAACAATTATAAACTACAAAGAAGAGTTTAGAATATAGTTATCGCTTGATGAGACTTTTCTCTTCTTTGTCAAAATTGCTTCACTCTTCAAGGGTTGATGGAGCTCTTAATGTTGCTTAGAATCTGCTCTACCACTTTCTTTTGACTCTTGAGTGAAGCACTTGGATGAAGAAGATTAGGGCTCTTGTCTTTCTTGAGTAATCTTTGATCTTTTGCAAAAGGATGCTTTTCTCTGATGAATAGTATCCCTTTAAATAGTTTTCCTCATCCATTGGACACCCCCCATTGGTTAGATTTCAAAAACTAGTCGTTACTTGCTGTTGGGAGGACAAAAAGTACTTCTGCAGAACTAGCCGTTATGCTTTTGCCCGTGCTTGGGTCGACCCAAACTTTCCTGGGGCCGACTCAAACCATTGTTCATCAGACTTGGGGTCGACTCAACTTTCACTGGGGTCGACCCAACTTTCACTGGGGTCGACTCATGCTACATTGGTGTCGGCCCTCTCAGGAAACACATAACCTTATATTTCAGCCGTTTTTCACTTGGGTCGACTCAACTCTTTTTGGGTCGACTCAAGGTTCAGTTGGGTCGACTCAAGTTACATTGGGGTCGACCCTCTCAGGGATTCCAGAGAACTAGTTTTTGAATGACACAGCCTTTGGGTCGACTCAAGGTGGGGTCGACTCAAGTTCCATTGGGGTCGACCCTCTCAGGGATTTCAGAGACTTGTTTCCTTGAGGCTTGAAGATGGGGTCGACTCAACTTTTACTTGGGTCGACCCAAGTACTGTTCATCCGTGCCATTTTTGCAGAAGTGTGCCAGATGGTTCCTTGATGTGTCGGGGTCGACTCCACCAATCTTGGGGTCGACTCATTCCACACTTTGCTGCAACTTAGGGTTAGATTCATCCATATAATCAATGAAATATACTTCAAGCAATTTTGAATATATGTCATGGTAGTGCTACATACTCTTAACAATGAAAATTACTATCATCTCCTTGAGAGTACGTTTTACTTGAAACTTTGCCGAATTAGAATTTAGAATTCACTATCCCTTTTATCGCAAATTTTATCTCATTATTAATCAATAAAATACATCTTGATCTCATTCTACTAATGTACCGAGAGTGACGAACTTAGTAATGATGTATCATATTACCTTGTAATATTTAATTAAGTATACCCTTAATGGTTGTGTTAATCATCAAAATAACACTATCATCCTCAAGGGGTATTTATAGGACTCCAAATATTTTTTTCCCAAAATAGCCCTCAAATTAGTCGTTTTATGATTGTTGGGAGGGGTATTTTGGGTAAAAACCAAAAATAGCCGTTATGGCAACGGGTTTTTTTTTTGCCAGATGGGTCGTGCCAAGCACGGCCCGTAACGGCTATTTTTTGGTAGCCAGACGGGCCGTGCCTGGCACGGCCCGTAACGACTATTTTCGTGCCTGGCACGGCCCGTAACGACTATTTTTTTTGCCATACGGGCCGTGCCAGGCACGACCCATCTCGTGCCAGGGCCCGGCACGGCCCGCCACCCCATGGGCCTAGGGCCGGGCCGGGCTTAGCGTTTAGGTTAAGCGAGCCGTGCCTGGCACGACTCGTTTATTAACTAGCCGGGCCAGGCACGGCCCGTTTAGTAACAGGCCGGGCCAGGCACGACCCGTTTAGTCTGTGGCCCGGTGAGGCCCGGCCCGGCACGGCCCGATGCCCATCTCTACTCTTGTGGTCTAAGAAAATCTCTAATCAAAATATGTAAAATGTGAAATATAATTGTGTACATTAAGTTAATAAATTCAATCAATTGTTGAAAAGTTGAGCAGACATGCTATAATGTATAATATCACAATAACCTTATTAAAAACCTAACATGTTGATTGTATTATAATTGTAATCTAGAAGGAGAAATAAAAACTTCAGGACACCAAAACATTTTGCTTAATTCTTTTAAGGTTGGAATTGTCTCCTAAAAAATTACAATATATAAATAAAAATTGTTGCTAAATCCTTCTAAGATTGGAATTGTTTTTTAAGATATATCATGCCCTAAATTTGGAACATACATGGGCATGCTATTGTGGGGTATTGTCCATGATAACATGAAGCCAACTATAGCAACTTGTACAAAAATTCAGCTCACACAAAATATAATAAAAAAGGTCTAAATTATTCCATCAATTAAATAAGAAACAAGTTGCTAGTTTAGAGCTTCTAAATCAAAAATTCAAATATTCAAAATTTCATAATTTCAAGAATCCACAATCATCAATTTCATAATATTATTATTCGACTAATAGACTAGAAATATGCTACAAAATCTTCCAAACTTCCTAATATGAACATCAAGAGAAGATCACTCTCCTGCTCTAGGCAACCTTACTCATCTGAAATGATAAAAATGAAAAGTGAGCTACACAACTTAATAAGTAAACCTTACACTACTTTACCGGATCAAGAATAAAATTTTCATGACTCTATAAATTATTTAGAGATAATAACTTTTCTTCGAAAATAGAATATTTTATTGTACATAATAAGCCAAGTCATAAAAGTCATAGAACCAATCATACTTTCATATGTGCATAAATCATGGACATTTCTTAAAAATGATTCCATGTTTAACAAATCACTAGAGTCATAAAGTGTATGCCATACCCATAACAAGACCATAATAATACTCTCAAACTTAATGCTAAGGTCATTCCATACCCATAACAAGACCATAATCAACAATTTGCAAACTATTGTAACTCACTGGCGGACCATATGTCAATTACTATAACCCGCAGGAGATGGCTGACTACTATAGTCCGCTGGCAAAGGTTGTATAATAACTAGTATAACTTGCTAGTGGGAGTCATATGCCAGCTACTATAACCTGCTTGTATGCCAAATACTATAATATGCTTGCAAGGGTCATATGCCAACTACTATGACATACTAGTGAGGGTTATATACTAACTAGTGCTTGCTGGCAAGGGTCATATGCCAACTACTATAACACACTAGCGAGAGCTATATACCAAGTAGTATAAGCTGCGAGTAAGAATTGTGTTGTGAAAATAAAGGGTCTCGAACTTAGTCCCACATCGACTAAATAGCGGAGAGGTCTGTTCCTTAAATGAAGGGGGGCAACCCCTTTCTCTTCAAAGGCACCTTTTGCGGGGCAAAACTATGAGGAAGGAAGAGACTATGAAAGCCCTCCCAGAGTAGACAATACCTCTGAGAAGAAGCAGTCACTTTCGCTATTTCAGACCGGTGGGGACTGAGCTCTGCGGTCGGAGGATATCCTCGACCTCATCAATGATACTTTCGTTGAGAGCTCTTGACCCCGGCACAGATCCCTCTGCTAGGGGGCTATGTTGTGGGAATAAAAAGTCTCAAACTTAGTCCCACATTGACTAAATAGTGGAGAGGTCTGTTTCTTAAATGGAGGGGGCAACTCCTTTCTCTTTAGAGCCGCCTTTTGCGGGGTAAAACCTTTTTGAGAAGGGAAGAGACTATGAAACCCCTCTCAGAGCGGACAATACCTCTGAGGAGAAGCAGTCGTTTCTGCTGTTTTAGACCGGTGGGGACTGAGCTCTGAGGTCGGGGGGTACCCTTGACCTCATCTGATTATATGCCAAATACTATAATATACTAGCAAGGGTCGTATGCCGACTACTATAATACAGAAGTGAGAATCATATATCAACTAGTGTAACCTGCTGGCAGGATCGTATTCCAACTAGTATAACCAACTGGCAGGGTCGAATTCCAACTAGCATAACCTGTCTGGTAGTGTCTTGTGCCAGCTACTATAACCAACTGGCAATGTCGTATAGAACTAGCTTCGGAAGTCGACCTATCCCATATTCGGGAGCTATATAGTGCTAAACCTTTTAAAAATATTTATGTTTTTTCTTAAAACATATATAAATAAATAAGTTGAAAAATTCTACCATAGTGCTCCCTAGTCGAACTCGCGCTCCATATCTAGCTGACATTGTAATCGGTGCCTAACAAAAATATTTTTCCAAAAATGAAAAAATAATTTGTTGAGAGTGGGATTTTCTACCACAGTGACTCTCTTGCTCCATGTCTAGCTGACATTGTAATCGATGCCTAACAAATTTTTTTTCCCAAAAATGAAAAAATAATTTGTTGAGAGTGGGATTTGAACCCACGCCCTTTCGGACCAGAACCTTAATCTGGCGCCTTAGACCAACTCGGCCATCTCAACTTGGACGGCAATTAGCCGAGGAATCCTTTCATCACGTATGCTTCCAACTGGTCCAGGCACTCTCCTGTACCACATCGATCCCAACCATCCTTTAACAGCAGCAGCTCAAGGCAGTCGTCATGCAGCAGTGGAGATTTCAGCACGTTAGTGCTGAGTTCGGCCAGATACACAGGGCAATCCATTAAGCAGTGGTGATTTATCTTATAAAATATTTAGTAATTTTTACCCACTTTGAGAAATTCATCAAACAACGCCAATCCACGGTCTCTTAAAATGGCAGAATATTTGAGCCACGTATTTGGCTGATCTGGTTCCTTGTATCCAAGCACTGCGTCATTTAATCTTTAACATTTTGTTAAACTAAACAGATATTAAGTATTACAGTCTACTGTAATGATTATTATGACATTAAAATGGATGAGGCACCTCCGGATATAAGTAACAGTTATCATTTGTTAACGTTACAATATTATTTTTGTTTAACATTTCTAAGTATAGCCACAGTATCATTATCTTTCCATACACTAGGTCTTTTCTTCTTAATTGAAGCTTCAAAGAAAAATAGATAAAAGATATACCATATAAGGGATAGCCTTTTACCACAAGGCTGCGGAGGTTATTAAGAAGTCTAAAGGATTTGAAGTCCTTCAATGATTTTGCGTGAAAATGATTGAAGTTGTTCTTCCACCCATGAGTATAGTAGTAGCAAAAAAGTTTGATCCTTGCAATCTATCGTGTGCTTTTAAGGGATTTTAATCATTTTCTATATTCTAATGCATGCCCTCATATATGCATCTATAATAATAAATATTATAAGTTATATTTCAATGAAATAAGATATAATGGTTGTTATAAATGAATAAGAATAAAGTAGAATAATCTCATAATTACTGAAAGAATTTCTATAACTCTTTTGGTTATCTAATTATAGAATCAATCTTTTTCTTAAGCAGTATTTTTTATGAGAAGAATGTACTAGACAAATCTGAGTGTTAAAACCGGTTGAAATAGAAAAAAAAATAAAATTAGAATTTTTTGCATGTAAACCCTCCTAAATATGTGAAATTGTATGAGTATCCTCGCAAAGTATTATTTACATATACACCCTTATAGATATTTCTTTTTACATATCTACACATTAAGGATATTTTAGTCATTTTTAATTTTAAACTGCTAATTTTTTGACGGCGTTAGATGGTATGGGCACAAAAAAAAAAAAAGAGTATAGATGCAAAGTAAGTATTTTAAAGGGTATACATGTAAAAATTTGTTTGAGGAGGGTATTCATATAAATTTCAATATTTAAAAGGATACGTATACAAAAAAAAAAACCCTCAAAAACAAGTCAACAGTTGTCATTAAAATACTTTTGATTTGCAGGTGGATGTGGAACTACAAACAAAGAGAAGAGAATGAAATCTACCAGAAAAGCAACCACAGTCACTGTGTAGAATGATTCAGAACCTAACTTTAAAGAGAATGATGGCACATATAAGAGAATGCAATCTTCTTTTTTCTGAAACTCGGATCATACAGAAAACAGGAAAAATAAATAGACTCCTCATGAGCTTTCAGCAAGTTCCATCATCATAGCTCTTCCTTTTATAACCGATACAAATCCTGTGCAACTGCAGCCCAACAGGAAACTAAATCCAATCAGCTCTACTACCAGTGGCTGGAAAAGCAATAATAGTGACCCCTTCCATAATCTGGCTGAATGCTTCACCGTGAATGACGATAATAAACTAATACTACAGTCTGTCTCTCGCAACATCCGGCAGAATATCATGATGGAATCTAGGCATCAACTAGTTTGCAGTATCTATGCCATGATGCCATGAAGTTTCAAAAATAATCTATTATCGTAATACGAGACCAGAATTTTCTCTTTTTTTTCCTATATTTACTTATAGAGATAGGCATCGGGCCGTGCTTGGCCCGGCCTGTTACTAAACGGGCCGTGCCAGCGCTTAACCTAAAGGCTAAGCCCGGCACGGCCCTAGGCCTGTGGGGTGGCGGGCCGTGCCTGACACGAGACACACAGCCCGTCTGTTTTGTGGCCTTTTACCCATTTTGCCCCTCCCAAGTCCCAACAGTTATAAAACGGCTAATTTGAGGGGTATTTTGGGAGGGAAAATGGTAACGGGCCATGCCGTGCTTGGCTCACGAATCGTGCCAGCCCAGACCCTTATGGGCCGTGCCGGGCTCAGCCCGTGGGCCAGAAATTCTTAACCCAGCTCGGCCCCCTTTTATGAGCCGTGCCTAGCACGGCCCGTTACTGTAGCAAGCAGGCCGTGCCGGGCCATGGGTGGCCCGGCCCAATGTCCACCTCTATTTACTTGTATTCCTATGTTCATCTATATCATAACCATGAGAAGGAAAAAAAAGAAAAATAAGACCCTTTAGGCCAGATGTGCCAATCCAATCTTTCTGCATCTTTCTATAAACATAGTTTCTTGTATCAGTTCGATATCGGCATCCGATACAGATGGTGTATCAATATTCGGTACATCGAAAAAATTTTGTACCATACCATATCATACCGATAAAAAACTAGTATGACACCGATTTGAGGTCCGGTACCTAGATGACGAACCTTGACTATAAAGCTATATTTGGTTACAAATTTTTATGGCACAAGAGGTGGAATAACCCTATTATATGTGGATGCCAACTAGTTTAGTTGCCAAAATGACAGAGAGATAATCCCAAACACCAATACGGGATTAAACACAAGTTTGCAAAGATTCTCTCATAGGTCAATGTTCGAGCTCCGATATAAGCCAATAATGAATCCCAAAAAGGCTTGTACATGTTCGTGCTCACTTTTTTTTTCCAGTGAATCAGGCTTAATTTGAATGGAGCTGCTTTACAAGAAAGACGAGAGAGAGATTTTCAAGATTATTCGCGTTAAAGCTAACTATTTAAGCTAGATTAGTGATTCCTTTTTCATTATCACGCTACAAAATAATGCTAATATATTCGAGTTAAAGATTATCCGTTACTAATTGGTGGGTACTTGCGCGCTTTTCGAATTTATTCTTCGCTCCGTGTGGTGGCTCCATTACTGCAAGCAAGCGCTGATTTGCATGAGCTTTAATTTCTCGACTGACGGCCGGACGAGTCATAGGCTGAGCCCGTCGTTAAGTCGCCGTTGTGGCCCGCTCGGTGGCCATTCCCCACGGGCCACGGCACGCCAGCCGAGAGAAAAGGACGGCAAATGGACGCTTCTGATGAGAAAGTTCTTGTGGGTCCATATCCACCCTGGCGTGTTCTTTTTGCTTCTTCGAAGTTACGCCGCCGTCCACCCCCAAGATTCCTCAGCCTTTAGCCGGATCCGGGTTCAGTTCGTCGCAGTCTCACTCTCTCGTTTGGGTGGTGGTGGTGGGGTGTCATTCCAAATTACCAACTAAAATTTGTAATGACCGTCCGAAATTGGCTATCACAGGAAAATCATATTTCAAAATATTATTTAATTTAGAAAGCTCGATTTTTTTTTAATTTTAATTGGTCCAGCACTAGTTGTTAATTCGGTGATTTTTTCTAAATTGTGATCTTTTCTAAATTTCAATTCAATATCATATTAGTGGGATTAATAAGTTTTAAAATTAAAATAACTCCCACCACACATAGTTAGCATATTGAAATTTGAGGTTATTTGAGTTTCAATTCAACACATGGTGTTAGTGGGCCAACTAGCTGAAGATAAACAATATCCAAAATTGAAATAATCTTTATCATAATATTCCATCATACATGGTGAATATCCAGTAAATTATGGTGAGAAAAAAATAAGGATGACATAGGAAGTGAATAATTGTTTTGGAAAAAAAAAAATCCAATCATTTTTGAAATAGATTTAAATTTTGTTTTAGGTTTAATTTGATTGAAACAAAATGAATATCTGGTAAATTTTGTTTTATGTTTAATTGTTTTTGAATGATTGTTTTATGTTTAATCCAACATAAAATCATTTCTAATGCTAGGCGATTAAGTTCTTCTTTATTTTATCTACCTTTGAATGCCATGATTACTTGCATCCATTTCACCAGCGAAAAGAGACATGGAAGAGTTGGAAATCACATTTTAATGTCTCTGATCTATGGAGCAGAAGAGAGTAGAAAGATTTGGGAAACAAGGTTGGATGCTCCATTATCTCCATTATCTGACCTAATTAACCTCATTTTCTTTAACCATCACATTCCATTTTTCTTTTTTTTTCCCCCTTCTTTCATGGTCCCCTATCTATGCATTCGCCTTTTTAGCTGGTATAACCAAGAGCCCAACTATGTATTCCAAGTCTAGACTCTAGACTTTTATCATCATCAGTTTCATGTAAACTAGAATCGTTTTCCCTGCTGATTCCTTAGATCAAATTAAAGAGATATCACGACTTGCACCATCCGTGTGTGTCTGCACGCACGACTCTCAAAGCAAGTGGATTTATATGAACCATATCCTTTTTACGTTCCGGAGCAAGTCCGCACCCGAATCCGATAAAAGCCCGACAAATGGCGCGATAAAAACCATTCATCCCCTCTTCGAGCCTTTAGTTCGCCATTTCACTTCCTGGCCGCCTGCCCTCCTCTCTCTCTTTATCCATCTATCTATCTATGAGCTACGAAATCATTTGGCTTTTCCTTATTGTTTCCGTTATCCTAATAACCCGAACTTTATTCCTCCTTTTTATGGCGACTCCATTTAGATTTTCTCTTCTTTCTGCCTCCAATTTCTGGATTCGCTGCTCTCACTGCGTCAAACACTCTTAAGACATTTATAACATTCCAGCATAACTTTTTCTTTTTTTCTCAATTTTTTCACTGAATCGCAGTGATGGATTCGACCATTTACTTTCTTTCCTTTTCTCAGATTCTTCTCAATTAGCCAAATTTGATTCATCTGTCACTCCAGTGCCTCACCACAGCTACTTAAATCACCAGCACCTCATCACCTTCTTCTTTGCTAAATCTTTGCTTTTCTAACTCCTCCATCACTCTCTTCTCTCTGTACCTCATCTTCTAGTTCTGGAATTTCGTGTCCAAACTCTTTCTCAAAATGAGAAACTCTAGTTTCTTTGCCATTTTGTTGGTGATTCTCGTGGGATTGGGTCCATGGAGGAGCATCCACTCCCTGGAATCGAAGCAGGAGATGAGACTTTCAGTTGCCATGACCATTGTTCCTCACGCTGGATCCTTGGGAGCAGGCAAGTTCTCCGACATCGGTCATATGTTATGCTTCATCTATATACTATTATTGAACAAAGTTTAGTATTATAATATATTAGAGATTCCGATCTAAAAGTTTGGTATTGCTGCAGTTTGTCTTGATGGGAGCCCCCCGGCTTACCACCTCCACCGGGGATTCGGCGCCGGCGCCCGGAACTGGCTCCTCCAGTTCGAGGTAAGACCGTCGATCACCATCAAAGCTTCCATCAATCCAGGCCGTCTGATCTAATGGAACTCGTCTTCTCTCGTACAGGGAGGAGGGTGGTGCGACGATGTCTCCTCGTGTTTGGAGCGATCGAGAACCCGGCGTGGGTCCACGCGGTACATGAACAAGCTCGAGGTCTTCTCTGGTATCCTCAGCAACAATCCCTCCATGAACCCAGGTGTCTCCTCAGACCATTCTTTTTCAATCTCAACCGTTGATTCCGAGATAAAAGTAATCCTACACGTCCCATTTGGTGTTTCCGCTTGTTTCAATAGGGTGTATCCGTAATTCTCTATAAAAGTAGGGAGAAGTTTTCTTCTTTTTTTTTTCACTAGGCGATTCATAGGATATATCGAAAAAGATTACAAAAGACAACAAATTTCGAAGTATTTTAGGCAACTTTCTCTTTCCGACCCAAAGAATATCTTTCGAGTAGTTAGCCACATATAAGGTCATCCAGCCTGCAGCTTCATTGACTTATCTGTATACATGTTTAGCTGAGCAGGAGACGCCGATGGTGGAATAGTGGGTTCTGTTTGATAGGCTGGGTATGGGCTGTGCTAAATCTGGCCTGTCCTTTCCAAGTGGGGGAGTTGAGGGGAATAGTGGGTCCCTTTCCGTTGAGATGTTCTGTTTCCTTTTTTTTTGTCCCCTCCTCCAACTCTATGAAATCGACGGCGGGGAATTGAAAGAATAAAGGGAGGAGTAGTTGCTCTGGAATCTTTATGGATTGGGTTGATAGCTGAAACTGTCTGCTTGAAGAAAAGAGGAAGATGAGGGGACGACACTGCCTCCTTTTTTTTTTTAGCTTTAAAGTTTATTGTTGCTGAAGTTTGGAAGGACGACGAGCCATTATTCTTTTTGAGCCATGAAACGGTCGTTAGGTTGGAGAGATCATGAGTGCTGTATTTGTTTCTCATAAAATGGTTGCTGGGTTGGCTAGGGATACCGAGGGTATCACACTTGGCCTACTCGTTTAAATGGGCAAGCTCTTGTGCTCTTTAATTCATGTCCTCCTTTGATCTTTTCTGACTAAATTCTCCACTTTGTTCTTCTTTCCAAGAATGATAGTTGTGTTTCACCTGCCTTCTATTAGCTCAGCAGTCTGATGTGGCAAAAGAGGATTGGTGATATCCACTATTGCTGGGCCAAATGCATAATTGAGTGGATAGCTAGTGGCATCTCCAAGATTCATTTATAGGAGTGGTGCAACTCCTGAGTTATAATCTAGCAACTAATTAAATATATGGATGATTAACAAGGGAAAAGCATTAGTGATGCATGGTCGAATGGAGAAATGCGAATTAGAGAGCACAAGCGTCTAAATTTGGGTATCGGTAGGTGTTATTCATTTAGCCTTTGGAATGCATTAGATGCTAATGACTGAAAAGTCAAATGCACCGGGCAAAAATTAGCACTTACATGACATATTGTTAAGGTTAATATCATAGTAAATTTTATATCCTTGTAACATGTTTAGAGTCTCTAGAATTTATTTCTTTAATGCTACTTGCATGATGATCACAATTATTGTCCTTGTACTTTAGATTATAGATAAAAATAGTCTAGCAAAGGAGCCACAAAACTAAAATGCGATCATGCTGGTGGTGCTAAATGATTAAGGAAGTCACTATAGAGATCCGGTGAGGTGGAGGAGGGTCAATATGTCCTAACTATTAGCTAGTTCAGCTAAGCAACAAAGTGCTAACAAGTCGCAATGTGGATAGCTTAAGCCTTACTTCTTAACCTATAAACTTGACCTAACCTATAATCAACTTGATCTTATCCGATTCATTATCGCCCTAATTGCTTTGCCACTTTTTCCATCAAGATATTCAAATGATTTCTAAGAAACTCATTTATGCAGAGGATGAAGATTTTTTTAAAAAACAAATGTAAGGTGAAGTACATATAAATTCCAAAAAAAGTTTTTTTGTTAACTACCTCGAATTTCTATCACCAATATTTATTTTCATAAGTCATTTTAAAATATGTTTATGCTGCTATTTTTCTTATATAGTTATAAAATCCAAATTATCAATTTTTTCTAATTAAAAAATGTGTTTCTTTGACCCCTCCCCTTAAATAACTCAGAAAACCAAAAATGCAAAAAGGAAACAAAACCTTAGTTTCCTCCTTTGATACCGACTCTCTCTCTCTCTCTCTCTCTCTCTCTCTCTCTAAGCCTTCAACTTTTTTTTTTTTAATGAAAAGGGAGGGAGAACCCACACTAGATTTTATTAAAATGAAAAGAGCACAAAAAGAGGGGAAAAAAGAGGAAAAAAACCCTACTTCCATCCAACATAGTAAAAAGAAAAAAATCAAATTTGAAATTTAAAAACCCTTTCATACAAAAATATCCTTCGAAGTTCAGAATTAAAATTCAAATTTCAGATATATCATATATATAGTGCCACGGAAGTAGAAAAAGGTTCATTATATCATATATAGTTCCGTGAAGTCATTTGTTTAATGGGTCCATAAGATGCAGCGAGACAATGCATGATGGATGATTGCCATATGGAGGTGCAAGGAGGTAAATTGCACAAAGAAGAAATCTGTCAAGAAAGACAGTGGGAAAGAAGAAATTGTGTATTAGTATTTCTTTAACCAAGCATGATATCATCACCATCATTGAAAGGAGCAGTAATATTTATGATTCCTCTATGGATATACTACTATCACAACCATCCAGCTTTCCCAACTTTTTAAGGTCGACTTCATATTTTTTTCATTCTCATTCACCAAGTATTCCTAGTTACAGGCATTTGATTTCATATAAAGATTTCTAATTGATACTTCTTGGAGGACCATAACAGAACTGAAACTATACACTTATATTCTTCTTTTTGTTAAGAAGCGGAATAAAGATTAGGTTGAAATATTGTATACAAAACTATGCAATATATGTTGATTAAACATCTCCTGTACGTCCAAGCTAATGTTAGATCATGCGGTGACTAGTGGCATTTCTAGCTACTGGTTAATTCTTTTTATTTTTCTTGCTTGCAGAAAGTTGCCATGTCCTGTATTTGGAATATTATAGTGGTTTTTTTCTTAGGTCTTATGTTAATGAGTCCCGCGATTAGATGGGCTATTGGTGACGGGCGATCCATTGATGTGTTAGAGGACCGCTGGGTGACAGAGCAGCCTATGAGTAGACTCCCGGTCATGGTGGATACGTCGAGGTTAGTCGGTCTCAGGGTCAGAGATTTGATGGAGCCTGGAGGGGGGCGTTGGAGGGTTGAGTTGATTAGAGAGGCTTTTGGAGAGCAGCTGGCAGAGATGATCCTGGCTCTACATATTCCTGCCCGGGAGGGGTCAGATAGACTAGTCTGGATGCCGACAGGGCGATCGCAGGTGCGAGCCAGGGACATTTCTATGTTATTGAGTCGAGAGCCTGCCCGACAGATAGAGGGAGGATGGATTTGGAGGATGCGGATTCACACGCGTGTCGCGCTCTTCATATGGAAGGTAGCATGGGGCTGCCTACCGACCAGGAGTGTGCTAGCACGGCATGGGGTGAGGATTACTCAGTGTTGTGAGGAGTGTACGGAGACTGTGGAGACGATTGATCATGTTATCCTGCAGTGCCCCAGAGCTAAGGGAATCTGGAGTCGTTCTCCATCCTTGTTGCCCTATTCAGCCGAGTCGACACAGGATTGGATTCATTGGTTGAGAGTTTCCATGCGGAGGCCCAGTACTGTTGAGGCCGGGATCCGGTGGGCTTATTTGACTCATTCTATATGGTTGGATAGGAATGCTGGAATCTTTGAGGGCAGACGGTTACCTCCGAGGGTGGTGGTGGACAGAGCTATGCGTCTTGCCAGGGAGGTTACCACTACTACCGTCAGGTCTTCTTCTGAGATGGCCGGGACACCTGGGGTACTCTTTCCGCTGTCACAGCGCCCAGGTTCGCCCTAGTCTCTTGGGTACCCCCACCCCTTGGTCATCTCAAAGTGAACTTTGATGGTAGTATGTCGGTGGACGGGGTGTCTGGAGGAGTTGGCTTTGTCATCAGAGACCATCTGGGTGGTTTGATAGCAGCTGGTGGCCGCCGTGCGCCGGGACTTACTGCTGTCGGTGCGGAGCTGCGGGCAGCCTGGGAGGGGATATCTTATGCGAGGCGGGTACTTCGTGCTGAGCATATATGCCTTGAGGGGGACTCCTCTGTGGTGATCGAGTGGATTCAGGGAGTGGACAGATATGGTGATGGTCATCCCCTCATCCGTGAGATTCGGAGATTGGCGCAGGAGTCCAATGATTTCCGGGCGTTACATGTTTTCCGGGAGGCAAACAGTGCAGCAGACTGGGTTGCCTCTTTTGTTGCCCGGCATTCCGGGGAGGTTACATGGACATCTGTAGGAGATATTCCTCCTACCCTGTATGCTTTACTTTTTTTTGATATGGCTAGATGTACTCAAGTTAGAGCTATATGAAATGCCGCTTTTATCAAAAAAAAAAAAAAAAAAAAAAAAAAAGAAAAAAAAAAAAAAAAAAAAGGGATAGAAGTCTCATTTGGCCACTTGGTCTATAATTTCCATTTGTTTCAGGATGGACCTTCAGCCTCAAAAAACTGGGCTTGGCCCTGGCCCATTAACATCTAGTCATTGGTAGCAATTAGGATGGACCAACAATATCATTTCTCTGCAGTTCTTTATCTATCCCATTAAATTGTTTCGACATGCTAAAGTTTGTGGATTGATTGGAGCACCCATGAACTATCTTATACTCAATTATATATTTGATTTGTGGTTAAGATTTTGCAAACTGACAGATATATCTTTTGCATAGATTTCTACGACTGGAATCGCGTAAAACTTCGGTACTGTGATGGAGCCTCCTTTGCTGGTGACTCAGTTTACCACAATGGTGTAAGCTTCCTTAATCAGTCCACATTCTCAAATTATTGAATCTCTATTATCTACGAGGATATTAATTATCACTTTGGGTTGGTTCAAGACACCCAAGCCTAAACTGACTGAAAGAAAGTTGGACCATCCCATATTTATGTACATTAAGCCCAAGTCAAATATGTGCTAAGGTTGTTAAAGAATCTAGGCCTTTATGGGGTCGAGTCCAGGCCAACTGATTAGTATAACAATCTAAGAGAATTAATCTTACCAAAAAAAAAATCCTATCGTCTAGAACTTTGAAATCATTTAGAAACTCAAGTAACCATAATAATAATATTGGCATGTAGGTTGCCCTGCAGCCCTGAATTTTTAACCAAATTCATTAAAAATCAGTTGAGTCTGTGAACTTATTGGGATGATGACTGATTCAACTTATTGGTAACTCACAGTAGAATATTTCATGCTGTTCATAAATGATTTAATTTTTCTGATCAATGTCCAACTATCTTCCTGTTTCAGTATATAATGTTTATGATCCATGGTGGGACTTGACCTTTTGTATTATGAGGTGTTTATTTTGAGCTCAACCTAGATCAAGTCCACAAGATACAAACTAACCATGGATTGACTTAATTATAATGTTAAGAGAGTCAACATATGCTACACATAAGCTGCAGAAAATATAAACATAAATCAAGAACCTGGAGTCATTACAGCATTAGATGGTCAACAGAATCTTGATATTCTGTCTATTCTTTTTCATAGTTCGATGAAAATAATATTGAAACTGCATTGACATCATGGCATATGTGGATACTGGAATTTGGGCTATGCAACAAAATATATCTAGATCAATTCCTTTTTTTTTGTGTGCTTTGGTGCTTGGTGGAAGATCACATTGTTTCTTTAGTTAGTGATGGATTTACTTGTGCTGATGAGCAGACAACTGTTCTTTACTTCAGAGGGCAAAGGATCTGGGATGCTATCATTCTTGACCTTCTTCCGAAAGGGCTGTCCCAGGCACAAAAGGTATACTTCAAGCATCTGAACTCTGAAGCACTGAATGTTCCCTTGAGTTTCACACAATTTCTCACCCATAATACTAATTGGCTGCCCATCACCTTAAATATTCTGCAACCATTGTTGATGGTATTAGGTCCTAATGCAATGCTACAACTGCACATAATTTGGAAAAAGTCCCTGTAACTTATTTTCACTTATCTGATAAAAGGGTCTCCTGTAAGGGTCCTGCCATGAGGCATGTGGCACTTCATTTCTTATATGGATCGCCTAGGGCTTAATGTGGTTTTGCTGATGGGAGTTCTTCATACCGTGTCTCATCATATCATTACTATTAGGGTTTTTTGCATGATTACCTTCCTAAATATTGGATTTTGCATGAATGCCCTTCCCAAATTAATATTTACATGTATACCCTCGTAAAATACTTGTTTTGCTATTCTACCTTTTTTTTATTTTTATTTTTGCATATATGCTATCTAACAATGTTAAAAAATTAACGGTTTCAAACTAAAATGACTAAAATACCTTTAATGGATAGACACGCAAATAGATCACGATTCCGATAGCAGAAAAGAAGATAGGGACAATAGTATAATTTTAAAATTTTATTTTATTTTTAATTAATATAAATTTGATTTTTCTTAACACCATTAGAACAACTGTTATATTAGGAGCATTTGTACAATAATAGAGTTTTTCAAAGGTATACATGCAAATATCAACTTTGGAAGGGTATTTATGCAAAATCCGATATTTAGAAGGGTATCCATGCAAAAAATCCTTATTATTATTACTTTTCATTGGAATTATCATTATTATTACTCGATAAAACATGGGGCCCTCATGTATTAAGATCAGTATAGGGTTTACATCAGATGCTGCACATATGCATGTGGACTAGGCGGCAGGGAGGGTAAACTTGGTTCACACCGATGTAAATGTGCATGCTAGGCATTCCCTTGATTCTTCATGAACTTGGAAATGGATGCTTAGCAAACCTTAGTTGTGTCTCAAGGACAATAAAAGATTCTCAAATTATTCTCTAATTCCTTATATCCAGCACTGCTTTTTGCTGAATTGATTTTTACACATCCTTCTGAAAAGTTATTATTCATGAATGACTGGAAATTATTAACTTGTGGTATGCTGAGTTTCAAAGCATCCAGACTTGCTTGAGCCACCTTTTCATTTGTTTATCAAGTTACCTTTTCCCTAACAATTCTTACCAGAGAATTTGCAGAAACACTTGCTGTTTCCTTGCCAAAATTCAGTCAGAATCTTGCTTTGCTTACTGTGAAACAGAAAATGAACATTCATCTGCACTGTCCAAGCTTTATGCACAAGAATCTATACACACATCTGTGATTGTTCTTTGGGCATAAACTAGTCTATTTCATAGTTTTCTACATGCTTTCATGTATTAATATTTCTTAGTTATTCAAATTACCAGGTGCTGCTTTCAGGATGCTCTGCAGGGGGCTTGGCTACTTTCCTTCACTGTGATGATCTTGCTCGTCTTCTTCCTAAGGCGACAACTGTGAAATGCATGAGTGATGCAGGATTTTTCCTTGACGTGTAATTTACTTATTCATGCACAATTTGGTTTAGTTTGTCTTAAAGAGCTTTTGACATTCCTAACAAGTTGGGTTGAAACACTTACTTTTTGATATGGCAGGAAAGATATATCGGGCAAAAACACTATAAGGTCATTCTTTAGTAGCTTAGTTACTCTACAGGTCTGCTTTCTGTGTTTTTTTTTTCTTGTCATTGATTTGTTTTGTGCATGTGTGTGTGTGTGTGTGAGAGAGAGAGAGAGAGAGAGAGCTTTCTGCTTCTGTTAACCTTATGCTTTAACCTTATGCATGCCAATTAAATGTAGTGTTGCTTGCAGCCTTCTTCCTGATTAAGGATGTTTAAGCTGCAGGGGGTACAAAAATATCTAAACAGAAACTGTGCAGGTTCTCTTGATTATCCCTATCAGGTTTGGTGATTTTGCTCACTTTTGTGACAAGATGTTATGGAATACAAAAACTACTGATTCTTATTCTGCAATGTTTGTGCAGTGTTTCTTTCCCCAGCATGCATTAACATACATCAGATCACCATATTTTATCTTGAATTCAGCATATGATGTATACCAGGTCAGGACTCTGCATAGCCAAAGCCCATACTCAATAATTTCTCCGTTTTTTTTTCATGATTTACCTTTTATTTATACCTTATAATTGGGCTTTACTTGATCCATGCTGTCTATAAATGAATTCTCATGTGTCACTAGTTGATTTGAAGTCTCTATGTTTGAACAGTTTCATCATATCTTTGTGCCACCTTCCGCTGATCCATATGGTCATTGGAACCGATGCAAATCAAATCCAGCAGCTTGCACTGCAAATCAGATAGCTATTCTACAAGGTTACTCACTCTTCCACTTAGGCCTAATGCTATTCTTCTTAACCTTACTAAGCTTTCCTAGCCATTAGAGGCTTGTCTCAATAAGTAATCTCTCTCTCTTGAGCTCTGTGACATTTCTATCAAGTAATACATGATTATAAAATCGTGGAAGTTTTAACTTCTGTTGTTTTTTTCTATTTTTGAAAAAAAATGCCTTCCTATCTTTGCATTTTTTCTTCTATCACAAAGTTCATAATGGTTGCCATTGCACCTGAATCAACAGATTGCTTCAATTAATTTAGTTCATTTTTAGACTACATTTATTTGGTCATTCCACGTCTTTTGACTACGTATTCTTCTCTTGCAGAAGTAAGAATTATGAGAAAAAAACCTACGCAACAAAATTTCTTTTCATCTCTCCATGCAGTCTCATTCATTTTACTACATTGATTTTTTCATTGGTTAAAATCTACCACTAGCATAATTTTTATGGTCCAATCAACTTACTTTGAATATATATATGTACAGGTTTCAGATCTGAAATGCTCACGGCATTAAGATTGTTTGGTGGCTCAAGAAATGGTGGGATGTTTATAAATTCTTGTTTTGCTCATTGCCAGAGTGAACTGCAGGACACATGGTTTGCTTCGAATTCTCCCAGATTGCACAATAAGGTAGGTAATATATAACACTGTAAGAAAATCTTTGAGGAGTAACGGTGAAGTAAAATAATCCCAAGAGCTTATTTATGATTTGCAAAACATTTTGACAAATTCTGCAAGATTTTACAGCGTTACAACCATTTCTCATGTTCAGACTATTGCAGAGGTTGTTGGTGATTGGTACTTTGAAAGGAAGGTAGCCAACGAAATTGACTGCCCATATCCTTGTGATCACACCTGTCATAACCACATACCATCAAGTCAGGTATGTAGACAGAAACAACTTGTGGATCTAATTGATATAGTATGTTAATGCATCAATAAATAGGTACATGCAAATGGTACGCATCTTATATTCCAGTGAAGCATCAATGGAACTAAATGGTTCCGTCCACACCATTTGATTATAGGCATATGAATGGCGCCTCAAAGAATTCAAATATGTGGACCTTCAAAGGATACCTTAGATTACTCAAAACATAAGGCAGTACTTTCAATTACAATCCAAGGTGATTTATTACTTGTGTACTATTAAAGGAAACAAGCATATTTCTCTAGCTGATGCTCTAGCTATCAATTGTTTTAGGTATTGGAGGAGTTATAAGTGTTTTTTGGCAAAAACAAAGTTGGTTCTTGGAAACTTCACCAGTTGAGCACCTTTGTTTCTGTCATGGAGTTTGGAAGCTCTTGACTAAGAATAAGTGTGAGAGCATCCATCAATAAACTTACATCAATATACATCTATCAAGTTGACAAGAGTTACTGCTTCCTTCTCATTAACAAATCCAGAAAAAGAACATGTACTAAATCTGCAAACATAGGGAGGTTTGCCTGTTTACTTTTATCTTTTATTCAGAAAAAGATTGGACATGTGCCTGTATTTATTTATTCATTTTGATTAATATCCAGGTTTTTTTATTCAAACACTATCTTGCCAGCTACAGTAACTATATCTGTAATCATGGCTGTTGCAAGTGCACTAATGATATCATGATGGTTGTTAAGAGTCTCAAGCATTCAAAAGTATACCTTGTAAGGTGTCAATGTTTCTCCTAAGTTTCCTTTTTTCTGAGAAAAGGGAGGGGGTTACCCCCCACCAGCCACCCTGCTGTAGGCGGGTCTAACCCAGGTCATTGGGTATGACAGCCCAACAACTTCACCAACTGTACTCCTTGGCACCCACAAGTTTGGTTTTCAGATCATGTGAGCAAAATGTGTAAGGTTGATTCCTTGGGAATTATAAGGGGAAAAGCAAGCACTTCATGGTTTGTCATTTCTATCATCATATGCTCACAGGTAAAAGCAATCTGAGTTTTTACCACAAGCCACCAATAGTTAAATTTTTTTTGTCACTAACGATAGTTAGCCTTATTTTATCACTTCCGGGAGAACATTACAAGATGTAACCTAATGATCTGTCAAATTAGTTGCTATTATCAAGAACAAGTTTATATTGTTTACTTGTATGACATTATAATTGGCTTGCTGAATCTAACTATGGATTGCTTGATTGACTGGTGGCAACCAGGGAGGTAATTAAACACCATCTTGAGTGGATCTAAAATATTGACATCATTGGAATTTAACCATGACCAAGGCAAACATATAATTGCTACAGTATTCTTGGATAAAGAGATTACAATGGAAGTGGTTGTATGAAAGTTATTTGATGAATTGCATGTATCTATGCTTGCTACTAATTTAGATTTCTACTCTTTTCCTTCCAGGAAGATGGCATATATGTCCCCCTTCATTACTGTATCATCATTAGTTTATTGCTAATAACATGCATGGTGTTGCCCTCCTCGTCCATCTAAGAAAGAAACCTGTTAATTGTTTTGAATATATCAATGGAAGAAACTAGGTGGCATGAACAATGGAGGCTGTCCAGAATTTACTAAAGCAGGAAATATGGAAAGATATCAATTATTTTCAAGCAAAACGCTCACTCAGGAGTATGTACTAAATATCGTGTTCTTCCAATTTTGATCGTTGATTGCTCAATGGAAGGGCGATAAGAAAAGGATCATATGTATTAATAAAAGCAGAAGCGTCGACATTTTGTTCTTTTAATGAAAAGCTTGCTGGGGTTCTTCTCCCCAAGAAGAAGCAAAAGTCTTTATGGCTTGAGAATAATATTTGGTTGAGTTTGTATATATTTTTGAACAACTTTGAATTTATATATTTGATGCTAACTTGAAATCAATGAAAAGTTGAAAGGCATAGATCAATTAACTAGTTTCTCTATTGATTTCTACTCTTTTATCCCCATGAGCCTATTATCTTCATTCTATATTACAAAATCATTTATGCGATAGGGTGTAGAGCATTTATGATTTTGGTAAATCTCAAAACTGGATGGAGCAGCAAACCCACATGATATATTCAGAAAAGCAGTGCCATATTCATGCACTATATCATGAAATATGGAAGAAAAAATAATTACTGCAAAATCATGAACTATATCATGCCACCATGTTTGGACTTTGCCCAATTCTTTTCCTTTTGTTTTCTTTGAACATAAAGACTATCCCACGCAACAAACTACATATAATTAAAAAAATCCTTTATCTGCAATTTCAAGCAATTCTCTAAATTAGCAATATCATGTACATCTAAAGTCAAAAGAAATGGTGCTTTCAGTCTCATTTGATTATAAAAACTAAGCACAGCATTTACCAGACTAAGTTAATATTGAATCTCCCAGGGGCCTCACAGCTACTAGCATAGTCTAATATTATGTGTTCAGAAAATCACATGATTTGGAATTATTGATATTATGGAAAATTTAATACTAATAATCACTTGTAATTATCACAAATCGGCAAGTATGTGGTTGCCATGTATACAAAGTATACAAGTTATCATGTGAATAAAATCAATTTTTCCTTGTAGTTTTTTAGAATTATATTAAAGTGAGATAACATACCACACAGATCACTGATGGTTCTGGGAATGGTGCTGGCTTTCCTTCGCCCCTCTTGATGGAACCTGGATTCTGACAATCTAAATCCTGCTGATGAAAATGGGATGCAAATCCAAGGAATTATACAACCAATAACTTTACCAGCAGATAAAGCTGGCACTTTCAAGTAATCCAAATCTTACAAGGAAAAATAATATCATAAACTCTCAATATAATAAATAGATCACACCAGACATCTAAAATGTAACACCATGCAAGTTATCCAGCTAAGTCCTGATGGAAGCCCCTCGCAAAAGACCTGCATTAACAAGCTCAAACATCTGTCGAACGAACTGAAACTCCAGCTGCTACATGGGAAAAAAGGCTCACACCTGACTCTGGGTACAAATATACGATATTACAAGCACCAGTTTATATTTATCATGCATATCCAGATTTCCCACAGTTCATGCTACCACATAAACCAGCTGCATATGAACCAAAATTTGAAACCACGTTCTAATAAAAGTTGGAATGATGCAAACTCAGTATCATAGTATCAACATTTTACAGGTTCGCATGAAGTACATGAGAGGGTTACATAAGACAGAGGAAGGGATGCCTTCTTTGACTCTCTTAAAATGCCAAAAGTACAGAGAAGGCATAAATATGATATGATTCTTCATGATTGAAGACTAACTACAACTCCCCAAATTTGACAGACACATGACATCATCCCTCGAGTTTCTATATCTCACTGATTTCAGGCTTTCAGCAGTTGGTTACTTGATTTGCCTGGTTCGTGCAGGCTGGTGAGTTCCAGATTCTCTCATCAAAGTTTGAAACTGACATCAGATTGCATTTTACTTGGCAGCTCGGCGTGCCAGAACATTGGCTTTTGTTACACCATAATAAAGTGGTTTACTTCCAGGGTAAACAAGAAAGTTCCAACCAACTGGAGATCCACCAATCATGTAAGTCTCCTGAACCACTTCTTCCAGTTGCTTTGCAAATTCTGTTACCTCCGTAACCTTTGCTCCTTGAGGTCTTTTCTGTGCCATGATATTGTCCGATACATTAGGTGCCTCACCAGATTGAGTTTGTGCTGCCCGCTTTTCTTCCTCTGCTGTTATATCAGTATTCAGTTGCTTTAACAATTCCAACATAATCTTCATCTCTATCAATGAAATGACAAGAAAAAAAGAATATACAAATGTCAGACATCATGCGCGAGCTGTAATGCTAAAAGCACGAAATTACTATATATGCAGCTTACCAACAGACAGCAATGCAAGTTACCGCAAGGTGTGTGAATTATGCCAAAAACGAGAATGTAAAATCCTAATATCACAATGAGTTCAAAAGGTTCGGTTATTAAAAAAAAAAAAAAGAATTGTTTTAAAAAGTCATGAGCTGGAATCAAACAGTAATGTTGCAGGTCACTAGCTGCCCGGTAACATTACAACAAAATCCAGCAATAATCTTTCAGTAACAGATAGAACCAGCGGCCACTGTCCAAAAGCAAAGAAAAATCTATCCTGCAGCAAGTTTGAAATGAAATGGAAAAGACCAAGTCCATTGATCAGCCATGAAGCCGCTTCATTACCAACGTGTAGGGACATAGTATTGTTTGATTGGGTATGGGATCGCATTATGTAGCATTATATAAAAGAGAAAATTATGAAAAGGTTGTTTAAATAAGTTTTCTTTTCTTTTCTTTTTTTGTTTGAAGGAGGGAAGGGGGTCTTTGGATGAATAAAAGGATGACAAACAGAGCAGGTATCTTTGCTCTAGTACCAAAAGTATGGAGGATCACTTGGGAGTGGCTTGCTCGAGCATGGGTGGACCTGCAGGTTAGGGAACTACAGTTTGAGCGAAGACATCATTTGATTCTTCTATCACCAAGAACAAGGTAGAAGACATGTCTTTTGAGTAATATTTGCAAATGGAGAGTTTCTAAAGATGCAAATTAGTTCCAACTGTTTTTGGCATGTTAAGAAACTAGATCTCAATACTATATGGGACTATATGAAGGTTTATTGTTGATAAAGGTTAGTAAATCTTATGTTTGGAGTCCGCAAAAAAGTTAAAATTCATACTTCAATAGAATCAATAACGAAATATTGGTAGAGTGAATGAAATAGAGGAAGGACATAAGTTCCATGATCCAATTACTTATGATCTCTAAAACCAATTTGAAATTTTAAATAAAAAGCAGCATATGTAGATAGGTCACTGCAATATAAGATCATACAATGATGAAAGAAGGTAAATAAGAATAGGCGAGACATGGAGAGTGCAGAAGAGAAATCTAAGTAGAGGAAGGAAGAAAGAAGAATAAGATAAAGAAAGGAGAGAGGAAGAGCAGCTAAACCTGGCTCTTGTCTTTTAAAGTTTTATTACGCATTTTCAAAATGAGCTCCTCCCTTATCAACCCAGTTGGGCTCCCCACTAATCCTAATTTAAGTCTCTGTGTAGGTTACATACAAATCATGAGCTATCGAATCTACCGGGACCAAGAGGATATGAATATCCCATCTATGGTGTTTACCTATTTAATAAAACAATAATTTTCTTCACATGAGGTTTAAATTCTTCCTCAGATTGATTCCTAAGGCTCCTTGAAATTAAATTATCAATTCAACAACATCTCAAATTTTTTGTCCCTATTTATCGTTTGGAGACCAAACTAATGAACTTAACTTCTTCTCTATTAAGAAATTTTGGCATCATTTTAATTTTTAATTTTTTATTTTTAAAAACAAAATTACAGAAACAGAGGCAAAGATATTTTTAAAAACAAAATAACAGAAATTGAGGCAAAAAAAATGTGCCATGCTATTATTTTTATTTTTATATTTTCAAAAATTATTTTCATTATTTCTAGAAAAATGAAAGTAAGAAATTCTTGCTTCCAGTATTTTTAAAAACAAGCAACTCATGTTTTTAATCACCACCTTCACCATCGCCATTATCGCTACCACCACCACTGCCATCGTCTCTACCATTACTTTCGCCGCCACTGCGGTCTCCACCACCACAACCATTGTAGCCACTGCCACCGCCATTGGTTCCACACCACCATCGTTGACAGGCGCTACCACCATCGTTGCCACTAGCACCTCCGCCACACCATCACTACCACCACCATCTCTGCCACACCATCAACTCCATGCCCTCACCACCCTCATCACTCACGGCATCGTTAGCACCCTTGCCACCATTGCTACCACTTATGGCCTCCACTGTCTCCGCCACCACTATCGCCATCCGGCCACCATCATCATGTTTATGCTTCTAACAATAATTGACTATACAAAACATGTTTATATTCTTAAAAATTTAAAAATAAAATAGAGACAAATTTTCTGTTTTTCTATTTCTGAAAATAAGAAAAATAAAGGTGATGCCAAACGGCACCTTAGCAATACAATAACTCCAAGTGCCGATATGTGCTGACAGCATAGCAGTTAATTTGCATCAAAATATAACGAAAGCATATAATTCATATCAAGATATGACAAAGTCAATATGAAAAATATAAGTGCCACAAGTTTATTGCAGCGGCAATCATGGAAGGAAGCTTTATCTATCTAGGCATAGACATGTGTATGGCCAAACTGAAGAAAAAAGACCCACAAACATGGAGATGGTGCATTTGTATTGGAAATTCGTGTGTAAGATTAAATAGAAATAGCACTAGTGTGGGAGAAAATGGTTTGTCAAGGGGCATTAGTTATCAGTAGGAAGCTATTTGTAGATGTGTCTATTGCGTATGGAAAAATAGTTTAAGGATAAGTGTTGGTACCAATTTGGAAGCTGATATGGATTCCAATGTACCCAAAGGATATTGTCGATATGAAAAAGTTAACGATGACATAGTAGGTGGCAAACATTTTATTTAACCTTAGCGATTATGAGATGGCAAAGAGATTTGGAAAGGTCTGCATTCCATCCGTGAGGTTCATGGACATTAATAGAAAAGATAGAATTTTATAAGTTTCTCAAATACTTTCTAGTTAATTTTGCATATCCGCAGGCATCAAAATTATAGCTAAACAACTCAGCAAAAGCAAGAAATCATGATTTGGGGAAATCCAGACAAAACATACTCTATTAATGCAAAAAAAGAATATTTGTTAAAAAAAGATATAACAAGAAGAAAATAACTTCTTTTATCATTGATTGCTCATGGCTATCATATTTTCTGTTTCTTGTATCATTTACAAGTCTCTCCAGGATTGACAACTCAATAATCAAAATATGCATGTAATTCATTGTGAATTCAATTGTCTGATATGCCAGTATATTTCAACTTGGGAACACATGCTGAATCATCTTATATTTGGGTGGATGCGAGAGAAGTCGAGGCAATAGCATTTGCAACCGAAGACCCAGAAAACTGATTTAAAAGCAGTTAGAACAACTCGCTAACTCCTAAGATGTTAAAAAGAATATCTTGTCTCATTTATACATATAATGGGACTCCATCTTATGTAATTAAGCACGTATCTCCAAGATATTAAAACAGTTTTCACTTTTTACTTGCAGGTTTCAACTAATTTTGTGGAATCATTTCATGCATGACTACAAGAAATGTGTTAATTTGATTCAACCCACTCCCCATTCTTAAATGGGATATTATTCATCCGTTTGTCGCAATTTAGAGCATCTGTCAATAAGAATTCTACTATTAGAATATTTGGTTAGATGCAGAGCGAGCTTAAAATATGTGAGCATGCATCGGTAAATTTCACTCAAAAGTTTTTGTAATATCTCTGACTTTTAATATGTATGCATTCACCTCAAAAGTTAACTTCCATTGGTTCTGATGTAATACCTCCTTTAAATGTGAGAACAGAGCCCTTCATGAATCACACTCAAGGATCAAGGTGATTCACAGGGTTGTCAAATCTTAACCTACACCCATCTGCCATTGCACAACATATTATGATCTCAATATGTTGCATTGTAAACTGTTTTACTATTTATAATGCCATGACTTTCTTAATGACTAGAGACTAATCAAGAATGTGAGAACACAGATTTCATCAATTAAAAAAAAAATAAAAGGTGCAACAAGAAGCCTACCAATCTAGAACAATATGCTCATGAATCCTATTACTTGAGGCACTTGATAAGTGAAAAATAGAATAAATTATATATACTAGTAGGAACATCTTAAAGAATCTCTAGCACATGGTTAGTACTTGAATAATTTTTTTCTGCAGGTACATATAGCTTGTATAACCTGGAACTTACGGTTTCGAATGTCATGAGCTGCTTTGCCGTTCCGGAAGTCAGGGGTCTGGAGAAGCTTTACAAAATAAAACAATAGGATTAGCAGAGTAAATTTCATGTGGATGCTGAAATTTCAAATACAACTTTTGAGATGATGCAACATTTTCAACTTTTATGTACTCTATAACCATTGTAGGAACAAGCAATTCCAAGTTGAAAACAAAATTCATCAATCTATATGGAAATAGTTAATTGAAGCAGTCAACAAGATAAAAATCCTCAAGAAGATGCACAAACAGTATTAAAATGATTGTAGAGGAAAGTAAACAAAAGTGGTTACGAAAACATCACGGTGTTACTCTTAGAAAAACAAGCTTCAAGATTCTGAATAGTTCAACATCAAACTTGAAATACAAACTACACATCAAATGCATAAGTTGTTTTCCTACTTGTTATATGACTGAAATTTCAAAAATGAAATATGAATATACTCTCACGCACCGAGCTTCCAGTCATATATGTAAGATTATTTATGTTATTTCAATAAATTTAGCACAATCTCATTTCAATTATGTCACTCCTCCGACCCGAGATCACGCGCCAGGGGTCGTGGCAACCGCCGCATACTCATAAGGAACTCTCCCCACAAATATGCAAGGCATCTCATCATGATATCATAAACATCGCAGCAGAAATAATTTAAATAATTATAAGCCATAATTGAATTAACTACCAAATCGAACTAACAAATAATAAAAAATTTTACACCAATTAAACCTTAAATAATAACCCGATACAAAGATTATAATAACACTAATTCTATATTATGTAGATATTGTCGAATCTCGCTTATAGTCTCACTCTTATAGTAGGATCTGCATTCAAAACTAAGTATCTGCATCTCTGAAGAAAAGAAGGGATCATGAGCTCGGCAGCCCAATAAGTAATGAATACCTTAACTAAATATCTCATAAAATAATATAAACTATAAATACAAATTACAATAAATTAGTATAAAAATATAATCAATTCTCTTTCAAGCATAAAGTCAGTAAAACTAATTTCTTACAAATATTGGTATACATAATCATACTTTCAATTCGAAATAAATTACATTCAACTCGACAGCACTATGGCCACACTTATACTCTATAGCTAGGTTAGAAATAGAACCATACTTATGTCTTGCGGAGGAGACCAAAATATCATATGTATATCCATTGGCAGGGCCAGAAGCAGAATCAATGAGCTCAATAATAATCAAAGTGCCAATGCATAACCCCCAATTGGCAGGGTCTAAAACTTAGTCAGGCTGAGAGTTCAAATATGATATATGTCAAGTTCTTTTTACAAATAACATATATATCATAATTCGAGCAAAATATGCATATACGATATAAGATCAATAAACAATATATCAATAATCTGAAAAATATTACTTCAAATTACATATCTATTTTTCATTCAAAACATCATCTCGTAAAATTCATAAATCACATATAAATCGGTTAACAATTTCTTTGATGTAAAAGTAAAATTATATAAATGAAAAATCTAGAAAAGATAGATCATTACTTACCTTGCACAAACAATGAGTAGACAATCCAACTAATCATGAAATCCTCCTTAAGAACATAATATCCAAAATTGTATTATTATTTTATTAAAACATAATCATGATTACTTTAAGAATAAAATTCGAAGTTCCGGTACCCTCATAAGGCTTACTAAGCAAAAGTGTCCAACACCCCAGTCGGTTTGATCAAAGAAAAATTCATCTGATCATACTCAAACTTAGGTAAAGGTAGTTCAATAAAGATCGGGGTTGACCAACTCTAACAGTATTCGAAAAGGGCCAAGGTGGGGCTGGCGCTCCGCTCGACGACCATGGATCAAGGCCCTTCACCAGGGTTGATCCAAAAATACTAAGAGAAGTACCATACTAGATCTAACATCTCTAGAGAGAGCAGAAAGAGAAAGTTCAGTAGAGAGAAACAAGAGAAAGAATAGAGGAAGAGAAAGCAGAGTCTCTCTTTAGCCAAGAGAGAAAGAGGAAGGAAGGGTGGCTACAATGGTGCCTGAGCTCCGGAGAGACACGGCCAGCCAACAAGCGGCCAGCAGTGACTAGTGGCCGACAGCACCAAAATGGATCAAAACAAGAGTTCCAACCCCTTAAATCATGGAATAGAGGCATTCCGACAGTCGGAACTTTGGCCATGGCCATAAGCCACCGTGGGAAACTAGAGGGAGACCCTGGCAACAACGTCGACAGCGGAACTAGCCGAAAACAAGAAAAAAAGAGGTTGGTCGATCAAAATAGGAGAAACAGGGTTGTGCCCATTTTCGGCCAAAATCCAGCGATCACTAGTCGGCATCGGAGCTCCAAATAGTTTGGAAGAATGAGAAGATGAGTAGATCAAAGGAGACTAGGTCCTTACCCGATTTCTGGCGGCGTTTGGCAATGGCCACAATGCAAATGACGCTCAACGGTCGAAAACAAATTCGAAGAAATCCTCTAACAAGAAGCTCCAATCGAGGCTGCAAATGTCCGATAAGTGGAAGAGGGACCAGGAAGGGGCTCTAAATAGCCTTGGTCGTGACTGAAATCCGACCCAGAGTCGGATTCCATCGGACGATCTCGAGGAGGAAAAAAACTCCCATTGGGAGTCTCTTCACTCTTCGCACATGCGCAGCACGTGCATTCCTTTTTTTTTGGGGGGGGGGGGGGGGGGGGGGGGGCAGTCAAATGGACCGGGCCCTGATATTGGGTATCACAAGTTATATATGCAAAAATGTACTAAGATAATAATGCTAACAAGTAACCACACTGCTCTATATGTAAAAATATATGGTGGTGAGTCAAAATAAAATTCAGAAGACACAGATCAGAGTCACTATTACTGCTCCATCAGTCCCATCCCCAATCTTCACTAGCATATGTGGTAGATCACCAAAAAGGTACCAGTGTTATGAGGCACTGCTGCCAGTGATAGTGTATATTGTAGTATAAAACACAAGACTCTGCCAACAAGATTGAGTAAATAAGGCAGGTAGCTAGTCCACAAAAACATATCCAAATCGCTAATTCTGTGCTGATTCACCTTCTTAACCAACATGATACACTTCTCAGCATCCTCAATTTAAGTAACTCCATCCAAAAAATCAGTGAAATAGCAATTCAAATAGCAGAGAAAAGTAATCTGTAAAGGCTACTAATCCAGATATTCTTCTCACATTATGATCAGGGCAACTAAGAATAGCTTTGGCTGTATCCTGGTCCACCTTGAATTCCACAAAGATATGACCAAGTGCAGGAAAATCAAACTGTCAGTCATGGTATCACATCATTTTTAAATTTGTCAAGACTCAAACACCTGCCAAAAATGTTAAATGTGCTGCTCAACATCCATGTTACAATCCACAATGTCAACTAATTATACTACAAAAACCTCCAACAAATATCTCCATATCTTGGTTCATTAGCCTCAAAAATATTGAAGACAACTTCAATGATGTTGACCGCTTATATGACCCACCCTTGAATTTAAATGGTTTTCCACCCATCTCTTACCTTGTTCTAATTGAAATGAAACTGAAACCACATAAGCATTGCTATTAAAACAAGCTAAAACATAATGATGTTTTGCTGTCATCTTGCTGATAGGAAAGCTCGCGGTGAAGATATGACAGGGGCATCCTTCTTTGGTGTCAACAAACAAAATTTTTTGTCTTCTGTCAACCATCTCACTGGATGCTACATTTTAGAGGCTTCCATCACCCCAACCGTTTGGTGTCAGTTTTATGGACCCTCATTAGCCAAGCATTCTTATTTAGTTCTATCTTCAATGTTACAAGCCCTATGCATATAGTACACACTACACACAATGTTGTGTATCTATTTATCAACTCCCTTAACATGAAAGTTAGAATTGCTCCTTGCGGCTAAATGTCTAAGACCTTATTTGGGGGAGCTGTTGGCAGTAGAGCTTTTGAAAGTAGAGCTGTTGGAAGTAGAGCTTTCTGAAGTAGAGCTTTTATAAAAAGCTGTTTGCTGTTTGGTAACTATATTTCTAAAGTGCTATGGCACTTTAATATGTGTTTGGTAAACAAACTGAGAAAGTACTTTTGTATGACAAAATTACCATAAAAGACATTGCATAGTATCATACAACAGAGCATAATAAAATATAACATATATTAATATATAAATATATGATATAGTATAATATTACTGTAATATAATATAATATTATTATAATATGGTAATATAACATTGTATACTATAGCATAATAATTTAATATAATTTTAAATTATTTAACATAACATATTAATGTATTATGATATAATATAATATAATATTATATTTATAGTATAATACAATAATAACAATACAAAATATTATAATTATTAGCATATATTAATTTTTCATAATATAACATAATATTAAATTATTTAACATACATATTAATGTATTATATATAATGTAATATAATATTATATTTATAGTATAATACAATAATAAAGGTATAAAATATTATAATTATTAGTGTAAATTAATTTTTCGTAATATAACATAATATTAAATTATTTAACATAACATATTAATGTATTATGATATAATGTAATATAATATTATATTTATAGTATAATACAATAATAAAGGTATAAAATAATAATAGAAAACAAAAATACCATTTTTTGCATGGAAGGAAATCTGATCTATGGCTAGGGTTTTTTATTAGGGCTCCATCAGATTTTTAGGTTTATAAAGAGACAAAGTATGTAATTATTATATTTTGTTATAGATATTTTGGTCAAAAAAACAGCTTTCCGACAAAACTCAAAATAGCTTTTTTGGAAAGCTCCAAAATGGAGCTTCTCCCAAATGGCTGTTTTTAACTTTCTGAAAAAGCTAAAACAACTTTTCGAAATTTTTACCAAACGCTCTTTTTCATCCAAAAGTGATTTTGGAGAGCTAGAAAGTGCTTTTTGGACCTCCAAAAGCTTCCCCAAATGGGGCCTAAATCGTCATCATGATCACTTGATGTGATTTAATCTTCCACCTCAATTATATTTACATCTTATTGGGGCCTTTCAACAAAATCCTCTTGAATTTTTTGTGGCATTTCAAAGACATGATTATCACCAAGGAAATGGAAGGTATAATTGTGATATCATTCAACATACCAGATTAACCAAAGTTAACACTTCAACAAGCCCAAGTGCACTAGGCAAGTTAGCTATTGTTGAAGATCAAGCATGCATAATAGCATATTTTTGTTGACACATCCCCAAATGTTCCACTAGTACAATCTGAACCTTCTGCAACATATAAACCAGCTTGTTCATTGTTCTTCAGTATTTTCATCTCCATAATAAACATGTTTTACATAATTTATTCGAGTCCAAAATAGCTACAATTATACTACACTGTAAATCTCCTATCACAAGAAAACAAGGTAGCAAGATATCAAACTCCTCAATACAATACATAAACTTTTTGATCAATTTACTGCTTGACATTTACAGCTTTTAGGAAAAGCATTAAGATAGTTCTTGGATACTTGAATGGTAACATCTATATCAACTCCATTCTTACCAATAATATTATGTCGAATCTCCACCTAATCATTTGGAATCTTCTTGATTCTCTAGCAGTAGGTTAATGATGATGTGATTATCAGGAAAAAAACCTTTGAATTCCCTATGTTCACCCTTAAAATTGAATTCCATAGATTGGCCTCTTTATCTGGCTCCTTACTCAAGACAAAAGATGGTTCATCATGATTTGTCCACAGCTAGTTATTTATTTACATCTGCTACAACTAGTCATTCCTTTTGCCTAATAAAGTAGGAATGAAACAAAGGCTCATCTCTTGGTCCGATCCTCATTACCAATAATATAGACTTCTCACAAGCAAGAGGTGATCAACTTTGATGATTCTACCTGAAAGGATGCACCAATGACCTATAAATATACACAATGCGAGATCCAGAAGAGCCCAGTGGATCAAGATAAAGTGTTGACCATTGAAACCGCAATGACCAAATAGCAGCAACAAAAAAGAGGAAAGCTATCCAAGAAATAGTATGACAAACTATATGAATTTGGGAAACCTTTTACCACAACCAATTCTAAGAATTTTCACATAGCAATGAAACCATAAGGGTGAGGCATGGCTTAAGCCTCCTTGATATCTTCTATAAGGAGGCCTTTTCACAAGGGAAATGGAAGACTATATCGGAACTTTTGACCATCTAATAAGCATGTTGGAAGAAATATGGGTGCACCATGATGTTTGTAATTTGATAGACAAGTAAATAAGAAACTTGATTAATTTTATTAATTAAATGTCTAGGGAAACTTATATTTGAGGCAAATTTATGTGTTAAATAAGATTTATGGTTGCAAATCATCTATACAAACAACTAGGTAAAGTTGCTGAAGGATTTAGGAAAGAAATTGTGGTTCGAGTGCTTCATAGCAAATTTTTTACTTATGTAAAGGCTAGCAAAGGTTGATGGAGAATAAGTGGCAGCTATTTCAAACTCGAACTCCTTTTGCTCATTGGCTCGATCATATGTTGGAGAAATTACAACATAGGAATACATCAAAAGTGTAATTACGAAGGAAAGAATAGTAACACCATTTATCTGCAAAAATCATTATAACATGCTTTATATTGAGAAATAAATGTCTCAAGAAACTCGCACAAGAAGAACTCATGGCCTTTGCAGTCGTAATGAAATCATACTTGCACAAGAAGAATCTGATTTTCTGAGAAATCACCAAATATATGAAATTAATTTCAAGTTTTACAAAAGTTTTTGAATGAGATTGAGTTCACGACCAAAGGGGCACTCCCAAGCCAAAATTTTCACAAAGGAAGAAAAATGTGAAAAAAAGAAAAAAAAACAATATAAAATTTTACTTATATCTGCCAGAAAGAGAAAAGGACACCAAACTTGCTTTTTCTTGGAAGGCTAAAACACTAGCAAAATTATCTATTTGTTGCTTTTCCAATACAACTAGTTATTACATTTCTTACTCCTTGATAGAACTATTCAGAAGATTTTTCAAAATGTGTGGCCTATTATTAAGCAAATAAAAGAAAAAATAACCCAAAATCAAAGCCTAATCATGTCAATTAACCAGATTTCAAGGATGATAACAATATAATTTGGCAAAAAAATATAAACAAAAGAAACATGGGTTAAGGTAACGTCTTAATATGTAAACAACTAAAAGATATGTATATATCTACTTCTACCTTGATACCACAACCAACTTATTTTTATTTTCTCTTTTCCTTTTTGTTTGCTCAGGAAAACTACAACTAACTTATTTCATCCCTAAAGCATATCTACTATTTCTTTTAAGGCTTTTTCATACCAATTTTTTTGGAAAACTAAAAGAACCCCTGAACCCTAAAATTTAATTATCTTCGACAAAATGTCTCATTGATATTTTTGATATTGAAGAACTTCGTTTGCATTTATATCAAGCTCCAGCATAATTTGAACTCCATTTAGACTTGTTCAATCTCCAAAACTTGATGGAGATCAAGGTTGCAATGTTTTGCAGAAGGACATCAAACCATGAAGAAACTTCCTAGCATGCACTGGTCTTATCATTCCCAATATATATTTGAAAATGGAATCGTCGAAGAAAATTGGACGATTGCCCCTTATTCTCAACTGAAATCAAAACCCAGATATTGGATCCTCTCAACCTTCAAGAATAACTTCAATCTTTTTCTTTTCTCCCTCTTTCTAATCAGCAGAGGCTCTTCTACATTTCATCAGATCGGCTAAATGTATTTTTATTACAGTGTATTGATTGATATGTTTTGACTCTACAATTCAACACTAATCTGATCTAAAATTCTTGCGCATCCACTACAAACTCTGGGAAATTGATGAGTAAATACCTCCATTTTGCTCTTCTGGTACAAATTCTAGTTGAAATCCGGCAACAAAATGGGGTATGCAGATACCTAAAGAGTTCCTCTTAGTCAGGGGAATTGATCCAATCTCAGTTGACATTTACCAAAAAAAAAAAATCTTGGTCATAGTTAAGAAAAATTTCCTAGGGTTTAAGAAGAATATTGAAAAGAAACCCCTGAAAAGCACAAATAACATTAAATGTTGTCTAATGGAGCCTTGATATTGATCACTGCAACCATTCGGCCCCAAGAAAGCAACAGAAGAACAAGAAAGAACCAGTCTTGACAGAGCCCCATCTCCTCATTTACAGAAAACGAATTTTCTCTACACCACGAGAGATGCTCAAACCGCGAAAGAACAAGCTAGAAGAACGAAATTTTAGAAGAAGAAAGTATGGATCACCTCGAGGAACAAAGGGCGAAGATCTCGGACCAAGGAGCGAATCTTGTAGTAGGGGGTGTTCCTGAACCCCCCATCCTCCAGCTTCCTCTTCTTTGCCGGAGGAGCCGCTGCCGCCGCCGCCGGCGGTGGCGCCCCCGCTTCCTGGTTCGGAGGGTTGGGGTTGGCGTTTTGGTTTGGAGAGAGATTGCCGCGTTCTTCCATGTCTCGCGTAGAGACAGAGAGGGGAAGGCAGCGTGGGAGCCGAGACAGCGAGCCGATAAATTGATACTGTTCGAACAGGAGGGCTTGGAGTCGTTCCAGAAGCCCCGTCGGAACCGAGAAAGGCTACCGATGCTAGAACGCAGGCTTTTTTTTGCCACGTGCGTTGCACGTGGGCATTAGAAAGCTTTCTGAAACATTAGTTTAATTAATTTTATGTTAATTTTAAATTTTCATTAAATTAATTGTATAGATAATTTTGATATGGTTTATAATTAACAAAAAATTTAATGTATTACAACACTCTTGTAGGCATGGGAATTAAACCTTGATGGAAAAAATAAATTCAATTAAATCTCTAGATGGCCTCTACAAAGTTCATACAACTAAAAACAAGCTAATTTCAAGCCATATTTTAAGGCTTATCTCAAAAACATGCTGAGTTCCAACATTTCTGAACTTGAGTAAATATGTGTATGGGTTTGGTTAAAACTATGATTGACAAAGCTTAAACAAATTTTTTTGAGTTTGGATGGACAATTTATTAATTTGCAGGTTAATGCTCAAACATGATAGTTTTTGTTAGCTGTATTGGAAAGAAACAACAAATATTTCAAGTAAATAAAATAAAATAAAATAAATCATAGAATAACTTATTTAATAGTAAAGAAACATGAAGCAGGAATAATTTTTTCATTCAAAAATAAGTATGTAATTAATAAAAAAAATAGCGGTAAAGCATCTAGTATCATACTTTTCCACAAATTCATAATGTTGGCATCCAACTCACTATTATTACACTTTTTTTTTTAGAAGAAAAGAATCTACATAATGCAATGGAAGAGCCAGAGAAAAGGGGTTACCCTTTTTCTTGAGATATTTTTTTCTAAAATATGTTGGACAAAAATGAATAATTGGATGATTCAGACCTTGAGAAAAGTTATATGTTTTGAGACTTTAGCTCTTTAAGCCTGAAAGAAGTAATCATTCACCAGCTACTAGTTTTATAATAAAAAAAAATTCTCACATCCTAAGTGCACCATAATCATCTGAACCCATACCAAAGAGGCTATTCTAGTTATACCATGCTCTTGTTGGGATAATTTTTTTTTTTTAAATAGAAGTGTTTTCTTTTGAGAGGAGTTTTGATAAAAGTTGGATTTCAGAATTTTATGTATTTAGATTTATTCTTTTTCCTACTTCAAATTATATGCTTTATCTATTTAGGTGCTCCAAACAAACTAAGAGTTAATTTTTTTTTGGTTAAGATTTGGGGGGCCTAGTGGTATTGACTTGGGATGAATATCAGGAAGAGTCCTGTGTTATAAAAAAGATTATAAATTATGAATATGATGGCTATTTATAGATTGTTGATGATAGAGCCAATTTCATAGGTGATTGGTTGCCTAATATTCCCAAGATTTTTGTTGATACATAGTTTTTCAAACTAAATGAGCAAATCCCAAACTCAACAAGAGATGGCTAGCTTTATTAGAGTTGGGACCTTGGAGTTGTAAAGTCATCATAAATATTGAAATACTAGCTCCAAAAATAGTTTATAAATTGCTTGCTGGAATTATATATGAGATACTGAATCAAAAAATGATTTATTATACATTAGAAATATTTGTATAAATGATATATTGATTGTGAAAACTGATGTATAAGTTGCCCTTTAGAATTGTCTATGAAATACGGGTTGGGACAAATGGGTTGCATATTGTTTATGCGGAAATATTTGTATACAAATTATTGATTATGAAAATCCTATCTTTATTAATGGTTCTAATTTGTTTTATGCATCATTAATTTTGTACAAATCATTTCCTATAGTATTCGCTTAATCTCTCCATTTATGGTTTTTAGTTACTTAGTGAGTGTTTAGCTCGCCCATCTTTTCTCTCCTTTTTAGCACCGGAGAGTTCAAAGGTAATGAATAGTGATTGCGATGTGAGCATAGTAAAAGGTCCTAGATATAGTTAGACCCAACCCGCCATCATAATTTTGTCTTGGAACTCTCGTTAAATTGTGGTTTTGTAGAACTTGTTGAAACTTGAATATTTAAATTGTTTTATAATCTTATTTATAAATTCCTATAATATTCTGTTATGACATTGTTAGTTGTGGATTTGGGATTGGTGCGTGGCTAATTCTGATTATTTGGAGTCAAAAGATTTTGAAATTTACTCTGTTTGTGTTGTTGGATTGTAGTTAGCTGGTTTATATTGATTGCTACATTGCTCGTCATGTATTTTTGGGTCTAGGGTGTGATAATAACTTTAGGACCATAAGAAAAAAATTGGATTGAAAGAACTTAAGCTTCCTTTCTTATATAATTGATGTGTAAGAAATTCTTTGAATCCTCAATCAATTTATAACGAGCACTTCAGACTCCTTTTCATATTTACTATCTATTAATTTCATAGGTAGATGGAAAATGCTTGGAGGCTAGCATCATAGGATGGATTAGAGCCTGAATTTTTCCTTTGTTTATTTCCGAGGCCATATTGAAAATAGAAGATCTATCCAACCCCTTTTTTTTGCCATGTGTTTCTTGAAAGACAAAAGTTGTTGGAGAGCCCCGAGATGTTCCTAGTTGTGATTCCTACATGAGATAAGGATAAACCACTCAGATGTGAAATGTTGTTGTTATGATGTAATCATGTGGAATGGAAAAACTATATCTAATATAGTTAAAATGATAAGATAATCGAAATGTCTCACAACATGTAAAAATAGAAATTAAAGCAATTTATATCGTACAAATTGGGCCTCATCCTAATGTCGAGACTCATCTGCTTAGTAATCAGAAATTCTAGGTTTGAATCTTCGATAGTGCATCTCAAGTATTTATACCTGCGAATAAGTTTCTCTCACTCTTTTTTATTTTTTTTTAAAAAAGGCACTTTGGTACCCTGCTCTCATCCCCTTCCCTTCTTCTTATTTAACTAATGTTTTGTGCTACGATTTAAAAATTTATGAAAATAAAAAGCAAAGAAAAATATCTAGTAGATGTTAACAACATGAGATGTAACATAGGTGGAAACTCCCGTAACATGAAAAAAAGGAATTGAAATGGTCATTACCTCATTCTCATCACTTTACCTCGTTCTTGTTGCCTCTGTCAATTTCCTTAATTGCTTTATCTTTTTTATTGGCATAGTTTACTTTCATTTCTTGCAACTATTTTCCTCCTCTTTCTAATAGACCAAGTAGGAAAGGAAAATGATTGGAGAATAAGAATAATGCCTCGTAGAAGAAAGAGAGAAGAAATCGACACCTTTATGAGGCATGATGAACCTATCAAATGGAAAGAATGGCTCCTTCAACTCATAGCAAGCACTCATACTAGAATTCTTAATGCTTCTTCTCTTTCTTTACAACAAAAATCAAACTTCAAATCACATTGGATGGACGTAAAGGTCCTCTCCAGAGTGAGGACAAGCCCTCATAACTGAAAGTAGTTGATGTGAAGACCCATGCAGGCATGTATTTAGTCCCACATCGGTTATTCATCGAGGAGATGTTGGGTGCTTATACAAGACTAAAAAATCCAAAAAATACCTTCTGGCTAGTCTTTTTGCATGAGATTCTAGATTGTGACAAATGGTATCAGAGTAAACTCGTCCCATAGCCTATGTAGACTAGGAGACATTGTAGCACGAGTTATAGAGGCTGACCATAGATTGATCGTCTTGCTTGTGATTAGATTTGAAAATCTTTGAACCCTTAGCCTGACGAGAACGTTGAGGCTTGAATAAGAAGAGTATGTAAGAATGCAAGCGTGTGCTTCTCACATTAGTCGGGTAGCCTTTTTGAGTGAGGTCCTGGGTTATGACAGTTTACTAATAAGTTGATATGCACCTAAAAGGATATGTGAAAGATGGTTGGCAAATTTGATGCCATTAACTATACGCAAAACTAGAAAAACTCAAACTGTTAGAAACCCGCCCATGCCGCAGAAAAATTTCAAAAATTTCAGATGCAGCGGAAGAGGCATGCGCGGGATCAACCGTTCATCGCATGAACGTTGTTTAAAATCGTTCGTAGATAGATAAGGATTAAAAACTTTTAAAAATATTAGAAGATCAGATCTTCACCTTGTGCGGATAGATGATCACCGCAAACTGATGATCGTGGTTTTTGGATGAAGGTTCGCTTGAAGCCGTTCAAGTATCCGGCCTCTACGGGTATCCACACGAAGCAGGAACTGATCCAAGCTTTCTATCTCCCCGAGGTGCTAGCTCCCTTGCAGAGATAACTTTGATGGCTGATTTCCTCCCTTTGAATCAACCCTTGATTGTACTTGGGAGGAGGAAGAAGAAGGAGGGATCTTGAAGAAGAACCAATGCCTGACTGCAGCCCTTTTGTTTTCCTTGCGTTGGAAGAAGAAAGCAAGAATGGAGGAGGGCCGCCAATCACCTTCTTTTTGATTCCTTGCTTGCGGCTGAAAAACAAGAGGAGAAAGGGGGCTCACGGCTCAAGGGAGAAGAGGACTTCAATAATTCGGTCAGCCCCCAAAAGCCTCCTCTTAAATAGCATGTGGAGCTCCTAACTTTTAGGAGCTCCCTTGAAAGATTTCCAAGAGGGGCGCCGGCCCCTCTTGTGTTGCCGCACCAAAGAAACAAGGGGGAGGGCTAACCCTAATCCTCCTCTAAGGAGGATTGGGAGGCTCTAATTTGGTTTAGCCCTAATCCAATTAGGGTTTAACCAAATCATGAATCAATTGGATTCAAATTATACTGGTCCTAATCCAATTAGAACTTGAATGAACCATGACTCAATTGAACTCTTCAATCCTAACCCAATTAGGAGTCATGTTGATTCATTAGATTAATAATTAATTAGGACTTAAGGAACCCTAATCCAATTAGGACTTATTTAATTTTAGTCCTAATCCAATTAGGACTCTAATTTGAATCCGAAGTCCTAATCCGATTAGGACTCTAGGAATCCTACTCCAAGCAGGAATTCAATTTTAATTCAAAACTCCTAATCTAATTAGGATTGTAGGAATCCCATTCCAAGTAGGAATCCCAGTCCTACTCTAATTAGGATTTTCAGTCCTAATCCAATTAAGACTCTAGGAATCCTACTCGAAGTAGGATTTGTGTTTAAGTCCAATTAATTAATTCCATTGTTCCTTCTTCAATTGAATATCAATCGAATTGATTACTTGTGATTCCTAATCATGATTCAACCATCGGATCGATCAATACTTATAATGTGTGTGACCCCATAGGTTCTATTCTGACTGGTAGTGAGATATATTGTGATCTCTATCACAATATCATTGAAAACTCCTTTCAATGGGTCGGAACGATTCCAACTCTACTCATTAGGGTTAATCGATCATCGAGATAATCCCTGTGAGTCCCACCATCTACCAGTGACACCTAGCAGCATGTAGTGGCTACCCAACAGAATAGAATGATGACCTCTAGGTGCAGTTATCATGTGATACAGTCCTTCTATCGTGGATCCCTACAAGATGGAGGTCATGGATAACTCGTCAAACTCCTTCGTCTGTTATATGTCAAGATTTATTCGACTTAAGTTCGAGAGCGGAGAACTCTTTCTCCACTGTGCTATCTGCCCCGGCCGAGGTCTTACGAACTCAGTCTTATAAATCACATAGGATCTCTCCTTATCTATCAAGGTCGATAGATTCCTTATAGGTGCATACCCTACTCCTACAGTGAACCTACTGCAGCCAATCTACAGTGCATGGACCCATATGGCTAGAGACCATGTATATGTGCAGTCAAACTACAATAACCTCACTGTGAGTAGCCGAAGTATCGCAGGTCAAAGGACCAGTCACACTACTGCAACATCAAACAAGTCACTGACGAGTGGATAGACATCCAAGTGACTTCTTATCTTGGTCACGCTCAGTACCCTTGTTCTTAACAAGCACCTGCACTATTACTTCAGTATCGTCACACTGTGGACTCGAGTCTCGTCCATCCATAAGGAAAGCAATGTGTGCACTGATCGGATCGATCACCGTTCTTATGATGATCCATTGATCAGGAGCATTCAGAAAATAATCAATGATGCATGGCTCAAATTCTTAACTCTTAAGAATGCGCATCATCATCTTATTAATTCTTGGACGATTCATAGACACATAAACAATATGAATAAAAAGATGCCTTTTATTTATTCAATAATAAATAGTCAAGTACAAAATTATGTCCCTAGAATTAACAATGTGTCAGCCAGATTGGCTTCTAGGGCATACATCTAACAATCTCCCACTTGCACTAAAAAAAAAGCCAATTGGTCATATATCTTAGGCCCATCTTCTCAAGGTGGGCTTCAGTCTTTTGCCGACTCAGCTGCTTAGTGAATGGGTCTGCCATATTGTCCGCGGAGTCTACTCTCGGCACCTCGACATACTTCTTTTCAACATAGTCGCGTATGAGGTGGAAGCGCCGCTCTATATGCTTGGACTTCTGATGAGACCTTGGCTCCTTAGCAAGAGCTATGGCGCCATTATTATCGCAATAGAGTGTTATGGCATCTGATGTCATCACGTCCAACTCTGCAATAAATTTCTTGAACCAGAAGCCTTCTTTAGCAGCTTCAAAGGCGGCGATGTATTCAGCTTCCATAGTAGAATCAGCAATGATCGGTTGTTTAGAACTTTTCCAATTCACCGTACCACCATTGCACAAGAACATATATCCAGATGTTGACTTCCTATCATCAACATCAGTCATGAAGTCTGAATCTGTGTACCCTTCTACCTTTAACTCTGATGATCCTCCAAAGACCAAGAATAAATCCTTAGTTCTTCTCAAGTACTTAAGAATATTCTTCACAGCTGTCCAGTGTTCTTCACCTAGATTCGACTGATATCTGCTTGTGACACTCACAGTAAAGGCTATATCAGGTCGTGTACATAGCATGGCATACATGAGGCTCCCTATTGCTGATGCATAAGGGATCTTGCTCATGCGTTGAATCTCTTCAGATGTGTTGGGGCACATCTTATTGGAGAGATGAATTCCATGCCTTAGGGGTAAGAGACCCCTTTTAGAGTTTTCCATGCTGAACATTTTCAACACTTCCTCTATATACATCTTCTGTGATAGGCCAAGCATCCTTTTAGATCTATCTCTATAGACCTTTATTCCCAAAATATAGGATGCTTCCCGAAGGTCTTTCATGGAGAACTCTTTTGACAACCAGACCTTGACCGAGGTTAGCATGGGAATATCATTTCCTATCAGGAGGATGTCGTCCACGTACAGTATGAGAAATACGACTGCACTCCCACTAACCTTTTTGTAAACACATGGTTCCTCTTCATTTTTGATGAAATCAAATGTTTTGATTGCATCATCGAAACGAGTGTTCCAACTCCGAGATGCTTGCTTTAGTCCATAGATGGACCTTTGTAGCTTGCAGACCTTGTGATCTCCATTACTGAAAGTGAAACCCAAAGGCTGTTCCATATAGATATCTTCATCAAGATATCCATTCAGGAAAGCAGTTTTCACATCCATCTGCCAGATTTCATAATCATGAAATGCTGCAATGGCAAGCAATGTTCGGATGGATTTTAACATGGCTATAGGTGAAAAAATCTCCTGATAGTCAATGCCTTCGCATTGACTATACCCTTTCGCCACTAGCCTTGCTTTATAGGTCTCTACCTTTCCATCCGAACCTATCTTTTTTTTGTAGAGCCATTTGCATCCAATAGGTACAATACCTTCTGGTGGATCTACTAAGGTCCAGACTTGGTTGGAATGCATGGAGTCTAACTCTGACTTCATAGCTTCCAACCATTTCTCGGAATCGATATCAGATATCGCCTCGTCGTAGGTTTTGGGATCCTGTGTGTGATCCCTATCTCCTACTAGGAACATTTTCTCGGTATCCTCTTCTAGTATACCTAAGTATCTATCGGGAAGATGGGAGACCCTACTAGATCTGCGAGGTGGTTGAGAGACATCGTGTACTGGCTCTGTATGAATGGGTTCGATAGGATCCATGACTCGTTGCTTTTCAGAGACTTTCTCTTCAAGCTCAATTTTCCTCCCACTGCCTCTATCAAGGATAAACTGGTTTTCCAAGAAGATGGCATGACAGCTCACAAACACATTGTGATCCTCTGAGACGTAAAAATTGTATCCTAATGACTCTTTAGGATATCCTATAAAACGAGCACTTATGGTCCTAGCCTCTAGTTTGTCCGCCTGTAGTCTTTTGACGTGGGCCGGACATCCCCAAATCTTGAGATGACCAAGACTTAGTTTCTTACCATGCCATATCTCATACGGTGTGGTAGGAACGGATTTAGAGGAAACTCTATTCAGTAGATATACTGCGGTAAGTAAGGCATCTCCCCAAAGAAATATTGGTAGATCAGTGAAGCTCATCATGGACCGGACCATATCCAATAGAGTCCGATTTCTTCTCTCTTACACCCCGTTGAGTTGAGGTGTACCCGAAAAAGTCCATTGTGAGACTATGCCATTGTCTTTGAGATAGTCCCGAAATTCTCCACTAAGGTATTCTCCTCCTCGATCTGATCGTAGAGCCTTAAGAAGTTTTCCAGTTTGTTTTTCTACTTCATTTCTGAACTCTTTGAACTTTTCAAAAGATTCAGATTTGTGTCTCATAAGATACACATACCCATACCGTGAATAATCATCGGTAAAGATAATGAAGTACGAATAACATCCCCTGGCTTGCACATCGAATGGGCTACACACATCTGTGTGTACCAGGGTAAGTATTTCAGTGGTCCTCTCCCCATGTCCTACAAAGGGCAATCTAGCCATTTTTCCTTGAAGACAGGACTCGCAAACTGGATATGACTCGGAAGTCAATGAGCCGAGAAGCCCATCTTTATCCATTTTGTTCATTCTGTCCTCTCCAATATGGCCAAGCCTGAGGTGCCACAAATATTTTTGGTTTATCTCATCCCTGAATCTCTTGGATCCTTTGGCACTCACTTCTTGCTCAGACATATTTACAGATACATCCATATGCAAATGATAGAGACTGTCAATCATACAACCACGTGCGACTATTTTATTTTTGAAATAAATAGAACAACAGTCTTTGTCAAATGTAAAAACATGACCTTCCTGTGCTAGACATGAAACAGAAATCAAATTTCTGCTAGCAGCAGGTACATAATAGCAGTCTCTAAGTAATAAACTAAAATCAGACGGTAGTCGCAGATGGTAGGTGCCCACAGCCACAGCAACAACTTTTGTCCCGTTGCCAACCCGAAGGGTTACCGCACCTTCCGTCGGCCTTCTACTTTTCTTTAGATCCTGCATGGTAGTGCACAAATGAGCACTAGAACCAGAATCTATAACCCAACTAGAAGTAGAAGAAACCGTTAGATTAGTTTCAATTATGAGCAAGTCTATACCTTCTGAAGGTGTGTCACCTTTCTTGTTCTTCAGGCTCTCGAGGTATGAAGGACAGTTTCTCTTCCAGTGGCCGTCGACATTGCAGTGGAAACATTTTTCTTTGTCATTAGCCTTTTTCTTTTGAACTTCCTTCTTTGGCTTCTTGTCTTTCTTCTGCTTCTTAGCAGGCTTCTTTTTCTTCCAAGTAGACTTTCTCTTGGAACCAGAAGTCAACTCAGCAGCAAGAACATTGCCCCTTGAACCTTTCAAGGCTCCCTCAGCAGTTACCAACATATTTATCAGTTCAGTCTTAGTGCATTCAATCTTATTCATGTGGTAGTTTACTATAAACTGACCAAATGAATCAGGAAGGGATTGAAGGATCAGATCTACTTGCAATTCCTTGTGCATGTTCATACCGAGCTTCTCAAGCTCCTCTAGGTCCTTGATCATAGTAAGACCGTGATCATGGACAGACTGCCCCTCGCGCATCTTTGCCTTGAAGAGCCTCTTGGACACTTCAAAACGAGCTGTGCGACTCTGCTCACCATACTACTCTTGCAGGTGTGCTAGTATGTCCCTAGCAATCTTCATATTCTCATGCTGGCATTGGAGTTCATTGGACATGGATGCCATCATATAGCACTTGACTCTAATGTCATCATCCATCCACTTTTGATGCATCTCACGCTGAACCTTAGTAGCACGTGTTGGTAGTGTGGGGATATCTGAATCGAGTATGTAGCCTATTTTCTCACAGTTCAAAACAATTTTGAGGTTTCTTAGCCAGCCCTTGTAATTGGTTCCAGTCAATCGGTTGGTCTCAAGAATACGGGTCAAAGGGTTTGAGACTGACATTATGATCTGCATAGAGTAAAAATTCTAGTTAGACTTTTGTACTTGATCCTTAATCTATTTTAAGGTCTTTTAGAACAAATGTACCTCCCACTATTTTCTCGAATCCCTTACACTCCTCTGGTAAGAAAACGGAAATCCTACGCGACTGGGGTTTCTAGTAGGTACTGCGGTCTCACCAATCTACATGGCACCTCACCTAACAGTAATTGGTGACACATAGATGGATGAGTGTACAACTCTTGTACAATGCTTCTCAAGCATGTTGCAGTGCAACTTGGTCTCTAAGCCATGAAGACCTCACCTAACAGTTATTGGTCCCATTTCTTAGTTAAGTCAGACCCACCGTATAACCGTAGAAATAAAGTCGTCATTGGGTCCTCACCTAACAGTTATTGGTGCCCAACCCTACCTTTACCCTATAACATCTCATGTCTATAGAGAGGTCCAGCCCCCCGATGCAACTTGCCCACTGTATCCAGCCGAGACAAATCAACATCAGAAAGACCTTAGCAGCTCTACTACAGTGGAAGACCTATTGACTTAATATTGGTTAATCAGGTCTTAGTATTTGCAACTTGAGCTCTTCATAAGAGGTAATCGAACAATTGGCCAGGTAAGCAGGTGGGAGGCTTCCCTTACTCAGAAAGTAAGGTCCTAATTAAGTAACCACCTTTCATGCTTTCCTAGACACCAATTAGATCAATTAATCTAATATGACTCGCTCATGTTGGTTCACTCTCGACTTGATTGAGGAGGTTTTAATTTAGGTCTCAATTAGGTTTGTTACACCACATGTAAACCTATCTACCCCGCTCTTATTCACATCACATGCAAACGGCACATCACAGGCATTTATAATCGCAGCATCAAATAAAGCTAAACTTTAAATAGGTGATGATCATGGATTCTAATTAGGTCGTATTACAAGCACATGCACGTCAATCGATCAATTGATCTTCAACTCTTGAATTATTTTCAAGCCTCCTTGATTCGATCTTTGATCAACTTTTGATCCCATCGCCATCAACCGCTTAGATCGCCGTTCATCTCATGCATTGTCTTCAACTTGATCGTTAACGTACATCACATCACAGAAATACAACCAGATGTAAAATAAAAATAATAATAAATTACATCCCCTTTTAGGAGGCATGCTGTAATAACCCCAAAATATTTTTTTTAATATATATATAAAAAGGGATAGAATAGTCCTTTAAAATTGATATAAGGGGTAAAATTGGGAGGAATCAAAAGATAATGGCATAGTTGTAGATACGTTGAAGTGGTAAGGGTAAAATTGGAAAGGAATCAAAAGTTAATGGCATAACAGTAGATATGTTGAAGTGTTAGGGGCAAAATGGAAATTTAATAATATTAAAAAAAGGGTGAATAGTGTTTTGATGTGATTTAATTAGGGGGTTTACTGTGGCTTTTGGAATGAAAGCGAGAGACAGAGAGGGGGAGTCTCAGGTGTTTCACAGAGAGGAAAGAAAGAAAGAAAAAGAGAAGAAGAAGAAGAAGAAAGAAGAAGAGGAAGGGGATTCGAGGAGGAAAGGGATCTCGGGTGTACTTCCAGCTGAAGGAAAAAATGTAGATCTCCTTCTCCTCTACGCAAGGACCTCGATTTTCAAAAAGAAAAAGGTAAATATCCATCCCTATCTAGTCTTTTGATGATATTAGGCTATACAAAGGGTGGATATAGTCTAGAGGGGTCGGATAAGGGTTGTAGAGGCGGTTAAAAGAGGAAGAATCGGATTTTGACAAATTTTTCCGGCACTACGGAAAAACTGTGTCGAAGTTCCAACTTCGGTGAATTATTTAGGGGGTCAAACGACCTCCGATAGCAATGCATGTTACCTCTTTGGAATTTCCTATGAGTGTAGAATGTTAGGTAAAAATTTCATCAAATTTGGAGTCTGAAAAGTGGATCAAACCCGGGATGAAGTAACCGGCTGTCGGTCCGGATTACTGTTCATCCGGGTGGAAAATAAGGGATTTCATGCTATAATAGAGTATTAAGCCTAGATCAAGCTAAAAGGGACCTTGTACTCATGCAAGGGAATCCCTGGTATACATAAATGATGAGTTAATTAATAGAAAAAGAAAAAAAGGAAAGAAAAGAAAAGATTTAGGGAACGGGAGAGTTGAATCAATTAAAGTTCCCTATATTATAATTGGCACGTAGATTATAGCCCTTGATACAGGACTAAATGTATTGTAAATGCATGTCACAGTTGGGCAAGAAGCTAGGGAACAAGAGGAAGAAGTTCTCCACTGCCAGCTGTAGATTTTTGGAGGCGTATCAGGGCTGTGCCAGATTGACAGGTGAGTGGGAGTCATGTACTTTGCACCATGAGCATCCTTAATTCATTTTCATGAATGTCGCCAAGTGTGAATTGATTCCACTTGAGCATATTGATTGATATTGTAGTAGATTCCTCTATAATCTTGATTCTCCATGCTTGATTATTCTGTACATGCATTTGAGGGAACATTGAGAGGAATTACGAGGGGTTGATGAGTAATCAAATTGATTCCGAATTATGAAATGACTTCTTTTGTAAATTGATTTCATTTTCTCCATTTCAAAGATTTGTAGAGCCTTTTTAGTGGTATATTGAGTTGTATTGCACTTCCTTGACCCTCACTCCTAACCCTGATGTTAGTTTATGATTGGGTCATGATCGAGTGAGTGGTAATCTTGATTATACTCCTTTTTAGTAGAGTATTGGGAGGGTGCATTATGGCATTTATGCATGGCTTGGCAGTATCTGCAGGACACCTATAGTCGATGGGGTTGAACATCGGCCTTTGTGCACATAGTAGCCTTCTGGGTGGGCGGAGCCCAGTCCCTTCCTAGGGGGGACACGGCCCTAGGCGTAGGATCGGCCGGTCCTACGACTTATATTCTGCTTGCCGCCGGGCATAGTAAGACCCCGCGAGGTGCAGTATGGCTTTCCGCGGATGTAGAATTCCCGCGAGGTGCCGTTTAGTATGTAGATATGAGATGGATTTCTGTTCTGGATACTGGCCGGCATTTACATGATTAGTGTGGTGTCTTATCCTGCATATGCATGTGACAGTAGGGAGTTGTTGCTGGTTCGCCTGGGGCGTAAAACCCACCTTCCGACAGCTGTCTAGCATTTCCATTATCGATATGGTGTATTATCCTGCATATGCATGTGACAGTAAGGAGTTGTTGCTGGTTCGCCTGGGGCGTAAAACCCACCTCCCGACAGCTGTCTAGTGATGATTTCAGCATATTGACACCTGATTTGTATATTCCAGCATTATGATCTGTTGAGCATATTCATGAGTAGTATATATGTTTACTTGATTATTCCATATATGCTTCAGATGAGTTGATATTGATTGTGGTGATATGGATGATTTACTCTATATTCTCTATGTTGAGTTCATGTTTATGTTATTATTGATCTTGAGATTTCATCTCGAGCCATGATTATATTCTGTCTCATGTGCATAGTACTCTCTACTCCACTCACTGAGTATTCATATACTCACTCCCCAGTTTGGTGTTTTTGATTGCAGGGCAGGTATTGTATAGAGAGGAGCAGGGTTAGAGATTGCCTGCTAGCTGTGCTGCTCCATAGTATAGTATAATGTAGATAGAGGTTTATCCCCTTTTGGTGTAATATAAACCTTCTGTTGTATTTAGTGTATAGTTACAGTCATAGATCCTGTTGTGGATATGGGTTTGACCATGGATGGAATGGGAACCAGATTTTTATACAGATGAGTTATATGCCTGAGATAAAGTATTGATATATATTGTCCAGGTTCATTATGTGACAGATTATGTGATTGCTGCTCTGACAGGTAGTGTTGTTGTATGTATTGAAATAATCCTGACGGGTCACTATAGGAAAAGTGATCATTTTGTGCATGTATCATGCCAAATTTTTCAAGATTTATTGATGATTGATAGGTAGTAGGGTCCTACGCGGTGGCTGGTGGCCTTATGCCTACCCGCACCCTAGGACCGTCGCGGCGGCCCGCCGGGAACGGGGCGGGGGTCGTGACACACGCAGGCCTCTCAAAATATCAAATAAGATGCATGCAAGCATCTGAAAAATTACATGACATTACAGATCACATCGCAGGTCATTACATTTGATACCAAAAGGGTTTGAATCCTATGATCATCACCACATGTAGCAATTATAATTTTTAGATCTGAAATCTAATTGATTATCTCATGACATAGGTTGCTGATCATGCTAATCATGATTCTAAACTTTGTAATCCCATTAACAATGCAATTAGAATCATCTTTTTATCACATAAAAATCAGCATGCAAAAATCAGCACCCTAGAAAAAATCTGCATGCAGAAATTTTTCAGCATGCATAATCATTTAAATTTCAGATCTAATAAGCCTATTAATAATTAATCCTTACCTTAATCTACGATGCCTAGGCTCTGATACCACTGTTAAAAACCCGCCCATGCCGCAGAAAAATTTCAAAAATTTCAGATGCAGTGGAAGAGGCATGCGCGGGATCAACCGTTCATCGCATGAACGTTGTTTAAAACCATTCGTAGATAGATAAGGATTAAAAACTTTTAAAAATATTAGAAGATCAGATCTTCACCTTGTGCGGGTAGATGATCACCGCAAACTGATGATCGTGATTTTTGGATGAAGCTTCGCTTGAAGCCGTTCAAGTGTCCGGCCTCTACGGGTATCCACACGAAGCAGGAACCGATCCAAGCTTTCTATCTCCCCGGGGTGCTAGCTCCCTTGCAGAGATAACTTTGATGGCTGATTTCCTTCCTTTGAATCAACCCTTAATTGTACTTGGGAGGAGGAAGAAGAAGGAGGGATCTTGAAGAAGAACCAATGCCTGACTGCAGCCCTTTTGTTTTCCTTGCATTGGAAGAAGAAAGCAAGGATGGAGGAGGGCCGCCAATCACCTTCTTTTTGATTCCTTGCTTGCGGCTGAAAAACAAGAGGAGAAAGGGGGCTCACGGCTCAAGGGAGAAGAGGACTTCAATAATTCGGTCAGCCCCCAAAAGCCTCCTCTTAAATAGCATGTGGAGCTCCTAACTTTTAGGAGCTCCCTTGAAAGATTTCCAAGAGGGGCGCCGGCCCCTCTTGTGTTGCCGCACCAAAGAAACAAGGGGGAGGGGCACACGCCCCTCCCTTATGGCTAACCCTAATCCTCCTCTAAGGAGGATTGGGAGGCTCTAATTTGGTTTAGCCCTAATCCAATTAGGGTTTAACCAAATCATGAATCAATTGGATTCAAATTATACTGGTCCTAATCCAATTAGAACTTGAATGAACCATGACTCAATTGAACTCTTCAATCCTAACCCAATTAGGAGTCATGTTGATTCATTAGATTAATACTTAATTAGGACTTAAGAAACCCTAATCCAATTAGGACTTATTTAATTTTAGTCCTAATCCAATTTGGACTCTAATTTGAATCCGAAGTCCTAATCCGATTAGGACTCTAGGAATCCTACTCCAAGTAGGAATTCAATTTTAATTCAAAACTCCTAATCTAATTAGGATTGTAGGAATCCTATTCCAAGTAGGAATCCCAGTCCTACTCTAATTAGGATTCCCAGTCCTAATCCAATTAGGACTCTAGGAATCCTGCTCGAAGTAGAATTTGTGTTTAAGTCCAATTAATTATTTCCATTGTTCCTTCTTCAACTAAATATCAATCGAATTGATTACTTGTGATTCCTAATCACGATTCAACCATCGGATCGGTCAATACTTCTAGTGTGTGTGACCCCATAGGTTGTATTCTGACTGGTAGAGAGATATATTGTGATCTCTATCACAATATCATTGAAAACTCCTTTCAATGGGTCGGAACGATTCTAACTCTACTCATTAGGGTTAATGGATCATCAAGATAATCCCTGTGAGTCCCACCATCCACCAGTGACACCTAGCAGCATGTAGTGGCTACCCAGCAGAATAGAATGATGAACCTCTAGGTGCAGTTATCATGTGATACAGTCCTTCTATCGTGGATCCCTACAAGACGGAGGTCATGGATAACTCGTCAAACTCCTTCGTCTGTCATATGTCAAGATTTATTCGACTTAAGTTCGAGAGCGGAGAACTCTTTCTTCACTGTGCAATCTGCCCCGGTCGAGGTCTTACGAACTTAGTTTTATAAATCACATAGGATCTCTCCTTATCTATCAAGGTCGATAGATTCCTTAACAATGTGTCAGCCAGATTGGCTTCTAGGGCATACATCTAACACAAACATCCTCTGGTGGGCTGATAAATTTTATTGTGAACACCTATACGTTAATATCTTTTCATGCTTAGAGGCCACTTCAACACTAAAAGATGTAATGATATCGTTGGATGATGTGTTAGTTTGGTGATCACAAATGATCATTGATGACATCTAAATGAACATCAATAAATATCATTTAGTGACACCATTTTTTAGTTTGTATACAGGGGAAAAATCGTTCAGTTAGAGAATTGAAGATATTAGTTATTTGCAATTCAGACCAACCTAATGCTGAACATATTGGATTCAGAAGCCATGGCTTTTCATGATTTGAATGTCTGAATTTTAAAATATTGAGATTTTCAAGAATGTTTGGTTATTGGGTAGAGAAAGTTCAAAAATAGAATGATTTGACGATGAGGAGAAGAGAAAAATATGAAGAAAATTTCTATTCAAGGCAGATATATTTAATTTTGCGACTTTACACTTTTTTTTCTTCTGAAATTCAATTACACAACCAAACATGCCATATTACAAAATCATGTTTAGCATTTATAACATCAAAAAGTATCAAGATTTTCTACATTGAAACACATCCTATAGTAACTATTATAAAATTTAAATAAAATATTATAAAATTCACAATAAGAAATTATAGAATGAAATAACCAATTACTAGAAAAAATGATAATTAAAAAATTAGAATTTGATATCAAACTATAGTGCTTCCTTATCATTTTAGATGTGCAATTATTGAACTACTTTGGAGTTCAGATTCTCTCAAGTTTGAAAAGCAGACTTGAGCGTCAAGTTTGACAATCACAGTCATTCATGCTTCCATGATACAGCGGCATCTGTGTATAGCATGCAATGATTATTGTCCAATGCACGGCTTAGGCCTATTGCATCATGGCCATTGCACAAAATGCAGACATCGTCAAAACTTGTTCTCAAATTCACTCTAGAATTTGAGAGGATATAGCCTATCTTACAATATTTCAAATTCAAGAGAATATAAAATGAAAGTGAAAAGGTCACTAAAATATAGCATGTTTAGTATCATAGCATACCCAAGAATCCTAATTTGGCAAATCTTCATAGGTATGAAATTTTATATTTTTGTCACCTTAACAAGAAGAAGAAAACATATTATCACTGACTTAAGGTTATAGGGTTCCCTCCAATACAATCTAGACTAGACCTAGTTGTGCAGGCCAAAACTAAGTATTTTGAACAAAACCAGTGAATTTTCAAATGTACATGTTTCATACATGTAACTGAAGGATCTTTTAGTTTCTAATCTTAAATATGGGAGGAGTGCTGAGATACGCCCTGTTCGATGCGACGTTCGCAGCGAAATTCGAACGGAACGTCGTTCATCACATAAACGCGCCTCGGATCGTAGAATTTAAAAAATTTTCTAGTTCCAAATCCAGAAGATCTTTGAACTCATTAGGAAGGAAAGAATAGGATCTAAAAAGGTTGATTAAGATTTATAAAACTAAAACAAAGATCAAAAGTTATAAATTTGAAGATCTCATCTTCAAAAATTCTACAGGTGTAGAACATCGCAGCCTGATGATCTTTCTAGGTTTCTGGTTAAGCCGCATACTTGTCCGGCCTCTACAGGTATCCACACGAGGATCTAATCATCTGAAATAAGGTTTTACCGGAGTGCTAGCTCCTTGCAAAGATCTCTCATGACTATCATAAAGATTAGAAGATAAAAATCTGCAGCATACCTCTTTGAAGAATAACGCTTTCTTCTTCAACCTTTCTCGCAATTAAGGGAGAGATGGAGGTAGCTTTAATCGTGGATCTTCCTTTCCTTGATGCCATGGAAGAAGAGGATGCAGAGGACTCTCTTGCTGCCGTGGAGAAGAAGGAAGAAGGGGGCTTGGCGTGAGGAAGAACTCCTTCTTCCTTGCTGCCGTGTGGAGTGCTCTTCCTTTGGATCTTCTTCTTCTTTTCTTCCAATGCTTGGAGGAGGAAGAAGATGAACCTTCACCTTGCTGCCGTGAGAGAGAAGAAAGCTCTTCTCTTGCTACCGTGGGAAGGGAGAAGAGAGGGAGAGAGGAGGCGTGGAGAGGATGAAGCATAAATCCTATGCACACGCCATCCCTTTAAATAGATGGGTCTAGGGTTTTCAAAAGAGTTTATCTAAACTAAGAGATAAACTCTACATAACAATGCATTCTTTGGATGAATACCAAGCGTCCAATCCATGTGCCCATGGTGCCATCAATTCAATGCATGACAAGTGTCCATGGATCTAGATTAAGCCTAATCTGATTAAGCTTGAACCCTATGGCGTCATGTGGACTTTAAAGTCCGCATAGTGTGAACACGACTTAAGTCATATTCATCCTACGATGACATGTGGACTTTAAAGTCCCCATATGACTTATGGCATTTATATCCTACAATGCCATGTGGTCTTTAAAGTCCGCATAGTGTGAACACGACTTAAGTCATATTCATCCTACGATGACATGTGGACTTTCAAATCCGCATAGTTCCTGGTTTAATCAAATTGACCCAATCATGAACCCAAATCAATTTGAGTCGAACCCAATTTGATTTGGCTCATTAAATCAGCCCAATTGCAATCCAATAGCAATCAATTTCACTTAATTCTTCTTCCATTAACTCACTAACACTTTGTGGATTAATTCAATCACCAATCACATTGATAATTTACATGAATTATGATTCCAAATCATACTTATGATAGTCTGACTAATTAAATCCTCTATGTGTGTGACCTCGTAGGTTCTATTCTGACTGATAGTAAGACATATTGAGATCTCTATCTCAATATCACTGAAACTCTTTTCAGTGGACTGAAATAATTTCAGTTCTACTCTTAGGGTCCACTGATTACCAAGTGAATGCCTTCGAGTCTCACAATCCACTAGTGACACCTAGCAGTATATGTTGGCAACCCGGCAGAATGGAATATCTAAACCTCTAGGTGCATTTAGCGTATGATACAGTCCCTCTATCATGAATTCCGACATGATGGAGGTTATGAATATCTCGTCAAACTCCATCGTCTGTCATATGTTTAATTTATTCGACTTCCAGTTCGAGATATAGAAAACTCCTTTTCCAAAATATTTGGTCAGAATTTATCGAACTCAGTCTTATAAATCATAATGATCACTTCTAACCTATCAAGGTCGATAGATCCCATCTAGATGCAACCCTATTTCAAAATGAACCTACTGCAGCCAATCCGCACTACAAGAACCCGAATGGCTAGGGCCCAAGTTCACATGCTCGTCAAACTACAACAACCTCACAGTGAATAGCTGAGGCATCGCAAGTCAAATGACCAGTCATATAACTGCAGCATAAGTAGTCACTGACGAGTGGATAGACATCCATGTGACTACTTTTTTTGGTCACACTCAGTACCATATTCTCTAACAAGTACTCGCACAATCACTCCAGTGTCTCTACACCATGGACTCGAGACTCGTCCATCTGACTAAATGATCTGTGTACTAATCTCAGCGGATCGATCACCGTCTCTCGTGATGGATCCATCGATCAGGAGCATTTAGAAATTAATCCCTAATGACACATGCCTCAAATTCTCAACTTCTTGAGAATATGTGTAATCATCTGTTAATTTCTTGGACGATTCATAGACACATACAAACATAAATGATAAATAAAATTGCCCAATTTTATTTATTAATAAGAGTCAAACTACAAATTTGTGCCCCAGATTACAAATATGTGTCAGCCACATTGGCTTCTAGGGCATACTTATAACAAGCAGTATGTGAGGGCATGTGTTTAATCCTACATCAGCTATGTACTTAGTAGATTTTGGCCGCTTATGCTGAGCCAAAAAATTTAGATAATATTTTTCAGCATCTTCTGACTAGTCTTTTAAGTAAGGTCTTCAGTCATTATACAATGAGTCGAAGATGGTTTTGTATTGGGAAGAAAGAATAGAAGCACTAACAGATTGAGATGTTTATCGCAGATTAAAGCAACCAAACTTTCTATTTCATGATTTTCTTGAGCCGATTAGAACTACCAACTTTACCTCTCTTTCTTATAGAGGCACTATTCTTTTCCTCTTGCCATGTTGCTTCTCTTGTTTGACCGATGGTAGGAGAAGCGAAAGAATATGAAATAAATAAATTAAATGGAGAAGATCAAGAGAAATAGATTTCTCACTTTGCACTTGGGCAACAAAGTTAGAAAGCTTATAACAACGAGGGAGGGTTATAAATGGTCGTAGAGAAGAAAATTCATTTTTTCTAGGTTGGAGGAAGGTGACAAGATCAATGTAATGATCCTTTTTCTTGAACTCTTTTGCATGTTATGAGTTGAGGTTGGTGATAAAGATGAAGAAACAATCTTTTTCTTTCTTTTTTTGCATATTATGGAGCGAGAGGAATGTGATAAGGATGAGAAAACAGTCATTTCTTTTCTTTTATTTATTTATTTATTTATTTTTTGCATTCTGTTGGAAGATAATAACAAAGAGGAAACTACATTTAATTTCCATCACTAAAAAATCAGAGTTAAATAATGAACGGAGGCATAAAGAGAAAGAGAAGGAGAGACTGTATTGAGAATTTTCTTGTGTGTTGTTGTCCTATACATAGTCCTATTTATACACAAAATTGGGAAACAAATCACAAGATTACATGAAGCAAATAAAGTAGAAATCATTGTGATTGAATCATCAATGGAATTGCTAGCTGTTATCCTTTAATCCTGTGATCCTGCCAAAATCTTCGTGATGACCCAAAGATTGATTTAAAGATTGATTTTGATGATCACAAAATCTTGAAATATAAATACTAATGTTTGTGTTGCAAGAAGAAAGATAATTTGTTTTGCAAGAAACATAGCAAGTTGGAAAAATACAAGAAGGCCTCAAAAGCTCTCAAGAAGAGTTGGAAGAAAGCTACACTTCAGTGGCCCAAGTTTCAAGTTCAAAGGATTCAAGTTGGAGGAGCAAATTTAAAGAAAAATTCAAAAGAATAGTCCTCGACTTGACTCCTGAAAAATTCGAGTCGACTCCGATGCGTGCCGAGTCGACTCTCCACGTTTCCTAGTCGACTCCAAAGGGTAATAGAAGAAAGACAGAACCCTAATTTTTAGACCCTGCAACCGAGCCGACTCCAGAAGACTACGAGTCGACTCCAAAGTTTGGCGAGTCGACTCCTAATCATGCAAGAGTCGACTCTCAGAGAAATGCAAGGCTAAAAGTCAGAGAGCCAACTTCGGTGTCTGAGAGCCGAGTCGACTCCCGCAAAGTCCGAGTCGACTCCAAGGCAGTTCAACTCCAAAGACAGAAGACCGGTACTTCGGTGTCTGAGAGCCGAGTCGACTCCCGCAAAGTCCGAGTCGACTCCGAGGCAGTTCAACTCCAAAGACAGAAGATCGGTATTTTGTATCTGAGAGCCGAGTCGACTCCCGCAAAGTCCGAGTCGACTCCGAGACAGATCAAATTCAAAGACAGAAGACCTGTCTTTCAGGCTCTGAGAGCCGAGTCGACTCCAAGAAAATCCGAGTCGACTCGAGGAAGTAAAATCGAGAGGATGATTTTGGAATCCTGAAGATCGAGTCGTCTCCAGAAGGGAAAGTCATCTCCGGATAATTGGCGAGTCGACTCCAGGTTCAGCCGAGTCGACTCCAAAACGGGACGGCACTTTATTTCGAATTTTGAATAGTGGCCGAGTCGTCTCCAGTAAAGCATGAGTCGACTCCAGCAACACTCGAGTCGACTCCTGATCGAGCGAGTCGACTCCGATCCCAACGGACATTTTGTCAGGAGTTGCAGATTGTGCAGAACGGCTCTATTTTTATCTCTAACGGCTAGATTCTTGTTTCCACGCCATCTACAGCTATAAAATCAAGAGGAGAACTAGGGGAGAAGGTATCGAAGTGGGAGAGAACACTTAGGAAAGAGATCTCAAAGAAGAATCTTCCAAAAGCACAAAAGGGCCATTCAAAGCAAAATAGAGAGAAGAAGAGCATCCGAGTGAATCCCAAAGCTTCCTCTCCAACTGTGTGCTGCCTCAGTGATCCTCTACCTCGTGCGAAATCAGAAGAGAGTCAAGTAAAGAAGAAGCCGAGTTTCCTCATCTACACAACTTGTTTGAGGGCTTCTCTTTACCTATTTGTTTATATTGTTATATTTGCTTGTTTAAGAAGCTTTGATTTGTTTTAAATTCGTGTTCTAATATCTTGTAACTTGATTCAATCAAGGAATTGAATCAAGGGGTTAAGGTTTGTTGGTGAGCCAAAGGAAAAACCAACATTGTAAGGTTGTGGTTGGTGAGCCTTTGGGAAAACCAACTGGGTTGATTGTGAACCCGGAAAACAATCGTTGTAAGGTTGTGGTTGGTGAGCCTTTGAAAAAACCAACTGGGTTTGATTGTGAACCCGGAAAAACAATCGGTTGGTTCTAGTCGGTGAGCCTGTGAAAACCGACCGAGTTCGTTGTGATCTCGCAAAACAACAAGTTGGGTTGTGAGCTTGTAAAACAACCGGCTGTAATCTGGAGGATTATAGTGAAATTCCCAAGAGGTCTTGGGGAGTGGATGTAGGTGCTGGGGTGCACCGAACCACTATATGTTTGTTGTGTTTGTGATGCTTTTTGTCATTGTCTAACTTGCTTACTTACTTACTTAGATAAATTGCTTGCTTAACTCTTATCCGCGCATCCTTTAGTTGCAAGCATATTCAATTTACTTAATCAAGTCTCATTCAATAAATCAAACTGTTGCTAAGTTTAAATTCCACTGTGCATCTATACAACTTAGCATAATTAATTGAAAAGTTTTAGAAGTAGTATAAAAGTTTTAAAAGACCCAATTCACCCCCTCTCTTGGGTTGTATCTACTGGGCAACAAGTGGTATCAGAGCAGGTGCTCAAATATTATTTGTAGTCTTAACCGACTAAAGCCAAAGATCATGACAACCCCACATAACGTATTATTTGCTGAGGGACTTTCCACAAACAGACCTCTACTGTTTTATGGATCTAACTATATTTAATGAAAAGCTAGAATGAAAATCTTTACTCAATCACAAAACTATGAGTTATGGAAAGTCATAACAAATGGCCTACACACACCCACGAAATTGATTGAAAGTATGTTCGATAAAAATTTGGCTGAACTAAATGCTAAGGCTATGAACCTTCTCTACTGTGCATTTAATAAAAATATTTTCAACCAAATCTGTATATGTTCATCTGCCAAACAAATATGGGATTCTCTTGAAGCAACTTATGATATTTCCGAGGAACCCCATGTTAGATTACTTGAGGATAATTGCAAGACTAACATTGAGCATGCAAGAAACACTCAAAATCAGGAAGAAAGAACAACAAATAAAGAATTCGGTGATGAAAACAAGGATCCATTCCCAAACACCGAAAGATTCAAAAGCTTCCTAAAGACAAAGAAGAAGAGGAAGCAAGAAGAAAGGAAGAAAGAAATAAAAAGGAAGAAAGCCTTGACCAAGAAAGAGTCAAGCAAGAAAATAAAAGTTAGGAGCAACAATGATGATATTAGCTCCAAGGAACTACAAGAGGTAACTAACTTGTGCTTTATGGCACAAGAAGACAAGGTAAAATCTGAATCTACTCTTACATCAAATGATTTTCAAGAAGAATTCTCTTATGATGAATTATTAAATGCTTTTCATGATTTGTATGGTGAATGTAGAAAATTAGCTGTGAAGAATAAAAATTTTAAGAAACTAACTCAAAAAATTTCAAAAGAAAGAAATTCTAGTGCTGAAATACAAGAAAAACTAAATTCTGAAAATAAAAGCTTAAGGTTAAATTCAGAACAATTGATTCAGAAAAATCAGAATTTAATTAAAGAAAATCAAAACTTAAGTGAAGAAATCAACCAATTAAAATCTTTTATTAACAAATTCACTGTAAGTTCAGAAAGATTAAAAATGATGTTTGAAAGCCAACATGCTGTTTTAGATAAATCAAAATTTGGCTTGACTCCTTTACTTAACAATAAATCTCTAGAGAAAAAGGTTATCAACTCACCAAGCAAACCATTAAATAAGATAACATATTTCAAACATCAAAAGAATGGGCATAACAACTTTACCTATAGTTCTAGTACAATTAAATCAAATGATAAAGTTATTATAATTAAACAAATTTGGGTTCCAAAAGGAACTATATGTCCTAACTCTCAAGGACCCAAGCAAGCTTGGGTACCCAAAATGAAAATATGAGGATGTAGATGTAGGTGTGCCGAGATACCCATGGAACAAATAGAACTTTCATACAAATGGGTGTTCTAGACACATGTAAAAAAAATGAAACTTAAAATATACTTATGAAAAGTATTTAAAAAATAATAATAATGAAATCAGTAACCCTTGCATCTCATCATTATTTTTGTTTTAGTATTTGATTAAAATATGAATTACAAGTATTAATCAATTTTGTGATACTTTTGGAAATATAATCAAATCACTTCATTTTATAGTATGCTTTACTCACTATTGGATAAGTCGTTAAATGATTAATCAATTTATTAAGAATAACTCTATAAATTCTCTATATGCTTGATTGAGACTTTTAATCCCTGACATTATTGTTTATTGATCATAGATATGAAAATGTGTACTTGGTATGCCTTTGAATATATGCACTATGAATACTAAGATTAAAGAAACCATCTTTGGCATATAAAATCAACTCATGCTAGTATCTCAAAAGACCTTGCCATTGGCTTACTTAGATTATCTTCTGAAAGGTCAAAGTTTGCTATGCATGTTAACTAAGGAAACAAACAAAAAATCAATTTCTAAATCTAAAGATGTTGTTTTCATCACTAATTTCTCAAAAGCTTACATTAGTTTTGTTCTTGGCACTCAAATTGAAATATTTTCTACATTGGCACAAACTCACAAAAAGGGTTCAAATGAAAAAGGTTTGCAAACTATGAAAATAAAGAAGTATCATGGCATAGTTTTGAAAACCAATTTTGTATTAAGATGTGCACAGAAAATAATATTGAATACAATTGTTTCTGCACCAAGAACACCATAAGTAAAATAGGATTAATAGAATCCTTGAAGAAATGAAAAAGGTAATGTTGTATGATAGTCATCTACTTAAATATTTTTTTGTTAAAAGCTATCATCATTGCTTGTCATATATATGGTTTCTATTAGGTCTATTTTTGATGAAAACTCCATTTGATCTTCTGAAAAATAGAAAATGAACTATTGCATATCTTTCATATTTTTCAGCTATACATACTATACTTGATATGTTCTTATGAAAATAATGCCAAATCTGATAAAGATATTTCTATCCTTGGATATCATTCATCAAGCAATGCATATATAATATTCAATGAAAAGATTCTAGTTGTAGAAATATCAATTCAGTTTATTCTTTATGAGACTAATGATTTATTATCAAGATACTAAAATCAAAGTATATATGTATATGGTTAATCTTTTACATATAACATTCTGAAAACTTGTTAATAATTAGAACCAAATTGAATTTTTCAGAAATGCACTTAATGAAGAAAAATTGATGACTACTAAAAGACTAAATCAAGAAAAGATGAAATAGATCTTGATGAAACTCTCATGATTAGAAGTAAAGATCACCATTATCATTTGCTTGCTTTATGAGCTTTATATTCTGTCAAACGAATGTGTAGAATGCACTCCTATGTGGTTATTTCATTAGAAAAGATCTATGTAAAATAACCACCTTATTTAAAAACACTCATTACAAATATGATAAAGCAATATATGATTTGGAACAAGCATCAAAAGCATGATATAAAAGCTTGAGTAACTTTTTGATAAAAAGTTATAAATCTATGCATCAAAAAGAAGAATTTGTGATATCTTATTTGCTCAAAGTATACATTGATGACATTATTTTTGGTTCTGCTAATGAAGATTTATATGGAGATTTTACTAAGCTCATGCAAAGTGAGTTTGAAATATGTATAATGAACGAATTAACATTTTTCTTGAACTCCAAATTAAGATAAACAAGGAAGGGGATCTTCATTGACCAAAGTTAGTCCACAAGAAAAATCTTATAGAAGATTGGCATGAAGAAGGTATGTCTATGACCCCATCTTGTAGAATTTGAAAAGGATGAGCAAAGTAGATCTATTGTTTTAAAGCTGTATTGAAGCATGATAGAACAATTATTTTATCATACAGCTAGTAAACTAGATTGTATGCTCATTATGTGCCCTTGTGCGAGACTTCAATCTAACTCTAATGAATCATATTTTATTGATAACAAATGAATCATAATCTGAATTTTGATAGAAATAATTGGTTAAGACAATTTAATCAAAACTTAACTAGCATGCCTTATTGATAATTATCTTAAGCAAATAGAATCTAAGCTAAATTGATTTTGAAAATAAGAAATTGATTTGATCTTGATGAATCTTTATATTGCCTCACATGCTTGTCCTTAAACCATCTTGGTTAATGAAACTATCTCTTTAGTTCAAGTGATATGTGCTTGCTTATATTTAGGCAATCTCTTGAGTAAAGTGACTCAACATTCAACTATTGTCATATCTTATATTGAGTCATCTAGTTAAAAAATATGTTGGATGAATGTTTTGTATATTGAAGAAACTAATGACTTTCTTTCAAGAAAGAAAAGGAGTTTGTTAATAATGCAGGATCCTTGAGCAAGAAAATGAGAGATTTCAACTTGAAGGACACCTCCACGTAAGATACAATATACATTCACATGCAAACAAGAGAGAGGACCTTCTTCAGCCAAAAGTTTACACATAAGAAATCTAGTAGGTATTTGACTTGAAGAATGCAGAATGTATCGGTAATTTTAGATACCTCTCTCATAAATTAGCTGAGCAAAGTCAATAACTTAAATCTTATTATGGCATGATTAAAATCTTTATTTATTAATCTTTTGATATCATGTCCATATATGTATCAATTGATTTATGCTTTTAGAAATTATTTCATGGCTTGCTCAAACTAAAATATTTCTTTGACTATGTCATAACCATGAAATATACAAGTATATGCTTAAAATTTTGATTTAAAATGACTTGTGAGAAGCTATGAATTCTTGAGCATAATGAAAATGTTGTTTGCATAATATACATCTATATGATACATAAGATTATTTCTTTATTCTGCTCTTCCATGTAAATTACTTGAAAATAACAAAAAGAGAGAGATAAAGAAAAGAAAATGAAGGAAAGTAAAATCTAAGTAAAGGCAAATACTCCAATCTTAAGAAAAAACAAAACAAGCATAATATATTCGGCACATTTGTGAGACTTGTGGGAGCATTCTTTTGAAAGGATAAAATCCGTAATAAATTACACTTTATAGAGAGAATTTGAAGTGAACCTTTCTATATTGCTCATCATAGGGATGGTGCCAATGGGGAGGCTAGTGGTAGTACCCGGCACTATTTGACCCAACTATTCGGTGTAGGATATATTAGGGACGGCACAAGGGAAGCTAGTGGTAGTACCTCGTGCCCTTTCCAACTCCACCGGATAGGGAGCAAATAGAGTATAAGGCATAAGAAAGTAAAAATGAAAGACAAAGTAAATGAAAGTATATAAGAAGAATCAAGTCAAATTTTTAATCACTTGAAAACACACTTTAGGGATGAAATCAGTGCAAGATTAATTTTAAATAGGGGGAGTTTATTTGAAAAAAAATGATTTTGATCATTAACATGCTTGTTTTTAATATTTTAATGCATGACTTAACACATAATATATTTTGCATGTGGCATGATGTCTTGAATTATGGGTTCTCAATATTTTGTAATGCTCCATGCTTGGATAATTTGATTGAATGTTTGAAATACTATATGAAATTATTTTATGGTATTATTGAAAAGAAATTTTAGATTTGTCGTTCACAATCATCTTTGAAATCTGAAAGTTGAATAAATTTGTAAAAAGGAGAAGAGAAGTATATCTCTATTTAGGCAAAATGAATTGATTTTGTTTTATCTTTCAACTTGCCTAACTTTGGTATATAATGTTCTAATTCATACCAAAACTCAACATAAATACAAATATTCTGAATATGCTCTTATATGTTTGAAATATGTGTTTTCAATCGTAATGATTTAAGATGAGCTACAATGTGGAAGATACATATCTCAAATTATAATTTTGAAAGCCTCTATTGAAAATCTTTATGAAATTCAGAATCTGATTTTGTATAAAAGCTTAAACTCAATATGATTTCTAGATAAAAAAACTACATTTTAAGAAAAATAGAATAATTCTGATGCCTTGATTGTTTGCCCTGATACGCATCTGAAACATATCATTTTTTATCTTTAAAGTGTACTAATATTGGTCTAAATGATGTGTCTTTCGATGATCTTGATTGCAAACAAATATTTTTAAATATATTATATTATTTTGATATTGAAAAGATTTATTGTGCTTCATGTATACATTGCTGAAAAACTATGATTAAGAAATTGAGTTCTATAAATATATATATCTCAATGATCATCTGTATATTTTCTCTCCTACATTCTTAAAGACTTCCATCAAAATATATATATAGAGTGAATGATCTTAAAGCTAGAAATATTTCAGCTTACTCAAATGATTCTTAAAAGAAAGAAAATGTAAATGCTTTTGAAAGAAATTGAGCTTCAAATGAATCATTTTCTGATTAATATTTCTATACATTTTCTCTAAGATTAAGAGAATGCATAACTTGTTATTGAAGGATTAGAAAGAGTAATTGCTACAAATTTTGAATGATTCTAGATCACTCTACAATCTCGATATCATAGAATTTCAGTTCTATTCATGCTTATCATCAAAATCTGAAATTCAACAAAGAAAAGAATGATTAAAGAAGAATGCATCTTTTGAGGGGGAGCTTTAGATATTCAATCTAAATGCAAAAAGTTACATCCATTTGATGAATATTTTGAATGTTTTATGGATTGATTTTGATAAACCTCCTTGTGTTGCCATTGCTTGCCTTGAGTTGAGTTCTATAAAGGTTGTCTTATCTCAAACCTTGAGTCTTATGAAAATATGCTGAAACTTATAGAAAATATATTTTTGAGATTGACAATTTTATTGAACTTTATCTTCAAATTCTAAACTCTTAAATAGGAACGATCAATTAAGGGGGAGAAAGAAAATTTCAGAAGGAAAGATCATATAAAACTTAATCGCATAAATCCATAACTAAAGGAGAGAGAAAGAATACTAAATGAAAAGTGATCCTAATACTCTCCAATATGTATCATCTGAAATTTAATCTGAAAATCTTTACGATACACCTTGAGGCTTATTATTTGGTTAGTATATCTTATGCATCAATCATGAACCAAATTGCAATTCAAATAGTTGATCTTAAAAACCTCTAATTTAATGAAAAAGGGGGAGAATAATGTGTTGAATTTTCTTGAGTATCTCTTAGAAAATCTATTTTGAAATTCACTAATGAGTCCTAATTGGCTTGCTCTTTAGAACTTCAATTTTGTGCCAATTCATATTTTTATGTATCAAATTGTGCTTATTTTCTAAAGGAATAAAAGAAAGTCTTTAAAAGAGCTCTAAGATGTATCAAAAATTGTATGAATCCATATTTTGGTATTTGTGCCCCAATGCTCTTATTATCATAAAAGAACTTTGAAGTCATTAAGAATTAATGATCCAACATGATGATATATTTTTCAAGTATATAAGTTTTGATCTTATACTCTGAAAATTAATTAAATTGCTCTCATGTTGATAAAATACTTAATATATTGGGCAAAAGATCTTAAATGAACAAGCTTTCATACTTATTATTGAAGAGAGGTTAGATTTCCATTCGTGCTTTCTTTGAATATCATTCGTGGTACTTCTTGAATTAACTTGAGAAAGATTCCACCTACACTTAATTTGAAAACTATCTTTGGAATCACATTCGATGTGTTCTGCTCTGAAAATTATCTTAATTGGCTCTGGTCTATGCTCATTAATCTTTTTTTTCAACATTATTGCCTTGAGTTATTTGATTCATATTCTTGCAATAATTTGACATGCAAATCAGAGTACAATAAGAAATATTTGAGTATTCTTATCTTTGTGCTTAATGTTTCACTATCTTTTTGATGTAGTCAAAAAGGGGGAGAAATATCTAAGTATATGCTCATAATGCTTTATGTGTTGATTATGTTAAGTTGATTAAATCTAAAGCATTATCATGAAGTATATGTTAAAGATATATATTTTCTACTTCAAACAACTTAGCTATGCATTACTTCTAGAACACAATATATTTTATATTGCATATACTCCAAGTTTTGTCATCATCAAAAAGGGGGAGACTGATGACCCAAAGATTGATTTAAAGATTGATTTTGATGATCACAAAACTTTGAAGTATAAATACTAATGTTTGTGTTGCAAGAAGAAAGATAATTTGTTTTGCAAGAAACATAGCAAGTTGAAAAAATACAAGAAGGCCTCAAAAGCTCTCAAGAAGAGTTGGAAGAAAGCTACACTTCAGTGGCCCAAGTTTCAAGTTCAAAGGATTCAAGTTGGAGGAGCAAATTCAAAGAAAAATTCAAAAAAATAGTCCTTGAGTCGACTTCTGGAAAATTTGAGTCGACTCCGATGCGTGCCGAGTCGACTCTCCACGTTTTCTAGTCGACTCCAAAGGGTAACAGAAGAAAGACAGAACCCTGATTTTTAGACCCTGCAACCGAGCCGACTCCAGAAGACTACGAGTCGACTCTGAAGTTTGGCGAGTCGACTCCTAATCATGCAAGAGTCGACTCTCAGAGAAATGCAAGGCTAAAAGTCAGAGAGCCAACTTCGGTGTCTGAGAGCCGAGTCGACTCCCGCAAAGTCCGAGTCAACTCCAAGGCAGTTCAACTCCAAAGACAGAAGACCGGTACTTCGGTGTCTGAGAGCCGAGTCGACTCCCGCAAAGTCCGAGTCGACTCCGAGGCAGTTCAACTCCAAAGACAGAAGATCGGTATTTCGTGTCTGAGAGCCGAGTCGACTCCCGCAAAGTCCGAGTCGACTCCGAGACAGATCAAGTTCAAAGACAGAAGACCTGTCTTTCAGGCTCTGAGAGCCGAGTTGACTCCAAGGAAATCCGAGTCGACTCGAGGAAGTAAAATCGAGAGGATGATTTTGGAATCCTGAAGATCGAGTCGTCTCCAGAAGGGAAAGTCATCTCCGGACAATTGGCGAGTCGACTCCAGGTTCAGCCGAGTCGACTCCAGAACGGGACGGCACTTTATTTCGAATTTTGAATAGTGGCCGAGTCGTCTCCAGTAAAGCATGAGTCGACTCCAGCAACACTCGAGTCGACTCCTGATCGAGCGAGTCGACTCCGATCCCAACGGACATTTTGTCAGGAGTTGCAGATTGTGCAGAACGGCTCTATTTTTGTCTCTAACGGCTAGATTCTTGTTTCCACGCCATCTACAGCTATAAAATCAAGAGGAGAACTAGGGGAGAAGGTATCAAAGTGGGAGAGAACACTTAGGAAAGAGATCTCAAAGAAAAATCTCCCAAAAGCATAAAAGGGCCATTCAAAGCAAAATAGAGAGAAGAAGAGCATCCGAGTGAATCCCAAAGCTTCCTCTCCAACTGTGTGCTGCCTCAGTGATCCTCTACCTCGTGCGAAATCAGAAGAGGGTCAAGTAAAGAAGAAGCCGAGTTTCCTCATCTACACAACTTGTTTGAGGGCTTCTCTTTACCTATTTGTTTATATTGTTATATTTGCTTGTTTAAGAAGCTTTGATTTGTTTTAAATTCGTGTTCTAATATCTTGTAACTTGATTCAATCAAGGGATTGAATCAAAGGGTTAAGGTTTGTTGGTGAGCCAAAGGGAAAACCAACATTGTAAGGTTGTGGTTGGTGAGCCTTTGGAAAAACCAACTGGGTTGATTGTGAACCCGGAAAACAATCGTTGTAAGGTTGTGGTTGGTGAGCCTTTGGAAAAACCAACTGGGTTTGATTGTGAATCCAGAAAAACAATCGGTTGGTTCTAGTCGGTGAGCCTGTGAAAACCGACCGAGTTCGTTGTGATCTCGCAAAACAACAAGTTGGGTTGTGAGCTTGTAAAACAACCGGCTGTAATCTGGAGGATTATAGTGAAATTCCCAAGAGATCTTGGGGAGTGGATGTAGGTGCTGGGGTGCACCGAACCACTATATGTTTGTTGTGTTTGTGATGCTTTTTGTCATTGTCTAACTTGCTCACTTACTTAGATAAATTGCTTGCTTAACTCTTATCCGCGCATCCTTTAGTTGCAAGCATATTCAATTTACTTAATCAAGTCTCATTCAATAAATCAAACTGTTGCTAAGTTTAAATTCCACTGTGCATCTATACAACTTAGCATAATTAATTGAAAAGTTTTAGAAGTAGTATAAAAGTTTTAAAAGATCCAATTCACCCCCCCCCCCCTCTTGGGTTGTATCTACTGGGCAACACTTCGAGTCATTACTGTTGTGTTGAGAGGATCCTGATTCTTCAGGTCCTTTCTTAACAAACCCTGTGATCTTGCCATAATCTCCGGGTCCATTACTACCGTGATGGGAGGATCCTAATTCTTTGGCTCCTTCCTTAACACTCCTCCTCAAGTTGGAGTGGATATTGATGACATCCAACTTGTCAAGTAGATATTGGAACTATGTTGGACTAAGTGCCTTAGTGAATAAATCTGTTGGTTGCAGATCCGTAGACATGTGCATAGTTTGAATGTAGCCATTCTGAAGTTTCTCCCGAATAAGATGGCAATCAATCTCTATATGCTTTGTCCGCTCATGGAATACAAGATTGGAGGCTGTATGGATTGTTGCTCTATTGTCACAATACATCTTAACTGGCTGCGGATGAGGTACATTAAGGTCTGCCAGTAGATGTTTCAACTAAGTGATCTCACAATAAGTGGAAGCGATAGATCTATACTTTGTTTCTGCCGAAGAACGCGACACTGTCGTTTGTTTCTTCATCTTCCAAGATATAGGCGACTTTCCAAGTAAGATGCAATATCCAGTCATTGCTCATCGAGTGTCTCTATAGCGTGCCCAGTCTGCATCGTAGAATGCTTGTAATTGAGTACCACTATTAGCATAGAGGAAAATTCCTTATCTTGGTATCTGCTTGATATATCGTAAAACTCTATGTGTTGTATCCAAGTGGGATGTTTGTGGCTTGTCCATGAACTAACTGGGTACATGTACTGCATATACTAAGTCCGGCTTGGTAATGCTTAAGTAAATTAATCTTCCAACCAGTCGGCAATATGAAAATGGATCGGGAATAAGTTCTCCATCATTCTCGCTAAGTGTCATATTTCGTTCCATTGGACATGTCACTGGTTTAGAACCAAGAAATCTTGTATCTTCAAGTATTTCCAACGCATACTTTCTTTGAAAAGGGAAATATCTTGTATGAGCCACTTCTAACCCCAGAAAGTACTTCAAGGTGCCAAGGTCCTTGAGTTTGAAACATTCCTTCAAGTATTTCTTAAGTTCATTAACCTACTCAAGACAGTTTTCTGCTAAAATGATGTCATACACATATACCAAAGCAGCTGTAAAAGTATATTCATGGGACCGAACGAATAGTGAATAGTCTGCTTTGGATTGTGTATATCCAGTATTAATGAGGGTTGATGAAAGTTTTGCATACCACTGTCAAGATGTTACTTAAGACCATACAGAGATTTGTTGAGCTTGCAGACTCTAGTCTCTCCTTTTCATCCGAAACCAAGAGGAAGCTTTATGTAGACATCCTCATCAAGATCACCATGCAGGAAGGCATTGTTGACATCCAACTGGTGAAGATGCCATCTGCATGTAGCTGCAAGGGTGAGAATTGTGCGAATGGTGACCATTTTGGCAACGGGAGCAAATGTTTCATGATAATCAAGCTCCACCCTCTGACTATAGTCCTTGGCAACTAAGCGTGCTTTTCGTCGCTCCACAGTGCCATCAGGGTTGAATTTAAACTTGTAGACCCACATATTGTTAACAGAGGTCTTGCCAGGTGGTAATTCTGTCAAGGTCCAAGTGTTGTTAGCTTCTAAGGCATCAAACTCCTCGTGCATGGCATAACGCCATTGGGGATCTTGCATAGCCTGCAAAAGGAGTCTGGTTCTCGCACAAGTAAAATGAAAGTAGTAAAGGCACAATGAGAGTCGGGTAAGTGCTGATAGGAGATAGACTCGCTAAGAGAATACCAAGTACCTGAGGAATGTACCAACGTTGATTCCAATGATTGGGTGGACCGAGACGGCAATACCTATTCAATGTGAAAATCACGAAGGTAGCCAAGAGGCTAGGTGGAAGAGTAGAGCGTCGAGGCGGAAGAGAAGGATTCAGAGGAGGAACATTGGATCATTGGGAAGGTAAAGGCTCATCAATTGGGCTGTCATTGGGACATGGCAAAACTGAAAATAAGGAATCTGGGTCATCTTGAGAAAGGAAAAATTGATCTTCATAAAAGGTCACATCTCTAAAACAAACATGTTGTGAGTACGAAGATCATAAAGTTTGTAACCTTTTTGCCCATGAGGATACCCAATAAATATGCAACAAGAGGCACGATGATCAAACTTGGAGGGGTGTTGCGAGTGAGTGTAAGCAAAACACAGACATCCAAATACTTGCAGGTGATGGTATGTGGGTTTCTTTTTGTATAATTTTTCATAAGGAGACAACCTTGATAAAATGGGAGTAGGAGTTCAATTGATCAAATAAGTGGCCACGAGAATGGCATCCCCCAAAAATATTTGGGCAAATTGGCCTGAAAAAGCAAAGCCCGAGAAACATTAAGTAAATGGCGATATTTTCGTTCTACCACCCCATTTTGTTGTAGGGTAGAAACACAACTCGTCTGATGGATGATTCCCTTTTTAGAATAATAGAGGGGGATACCAAACTCAGGCCTATTATCACTACAAATAATTTTGATGGTAGTTAAGAATTGATTTTCAATAAGCTGGACAAAGGATTGGAGAAGGGTTTGAGTTTAGACTTATCACACATTAAATATACCCATGTGCTTCTAGTGTAGTCATCCACAATGGTAAGGAAATAATGAGCACCAGTGATAGAAGAAACACGGTACCCACCCCAAATGCCAACGTGTAACAAATCAAAAGGTGCAATGGTAGAAATAGAACTAGATTGAAATTTAAGACGAGTATGTTTAGCCAAAGGACAAACAAAACATGGTTCTGAATTGAGAGAATCAATTTCAGAGACATTATTGGATAAAAATGAAAAGATTTTATTTGATAGGTGCCCTAGCCTGCCAAAGTTGAGAGGAAGATTTAGCCACCTGACAGCGAGAAGATCTGGTATTACTAAAGTTATACAGGCCATCCCGCTCAGTTCCCAGTCCAATCATCTTCATCGAGCGAAGGTCCTGAATGGAACAAAAATCAGAAGAAAAAGTTATGAGACAATTAAAAGGTTTACATAGTGTACGAACTGAAATCAAATTGAAATGAAATGTTGGTGCACAAAGAACATTTTTGAGGACAAGAGAGGATGAAAATATAACTGATCCAATATGTGTGATGGCTGCATGAGAGCCGTTGGGCAATTGGACAGTACGATTGTATACAGTAATGGAATGAGTTAAGAGAGTGGGAGATTGGACCATATGGTCAGTAGCTCTACTATCAAGAATCCATAGATTATTATCAGAAGGGACAGATGATATACCTGAGAGAGAAGTTTCAGTACTACCTACTTGGTTTGCCATGAATGTGTGAAGATTGACATAATTCAGAATGGGTAGAAGTTGTTGGCATTGATCAGGGGTGAAAGGCAGACCACTGGTGGAGGAATCATTGTCAAGGGAGGAAACCTAGTGGGCACTAGGCTTGGAACCAGAACCAGAACCAGACTTCGTGTTGCGAGAGCTTGGAGAAAATCCATGGAGATGGTAGCAGCGATCAACAGTATGACCATCTCGCCCATAATGCATGCACTTTAGACCTTTCTTCCGAGTATCGGGCTTGGTGTCTTTCCGTGGTGGATATCCACTCTTAGCAGCTAAGGCAACACCCTTAATATTAGATGGAGATGGAATTCTTCTTTGGCGTTCTTCCAGAAGAACCATGGCATAACAGCGGTTGAGAGAAGAAAGAGGTTCCATTAGGAGGATTTGACCTCGAACAGTGCCATAAGTATCATTCAGTCCCATGAGGAACTTCATGGTACGTTGTTGTGTTTGGTATTGAAAAACCTCCTTGATTGCTCCACAAGAACAATCCGAAATTGATTGGAGTGCAGATAACTCGTGCCATAAACTCTTCAATCTGGTGAAATAGGTAGTGACAGATATAGTGCCTTGAACAAGATTATGAATGTCTTGTTCAAGCTGAAACATTCGAGGGCCATTAACTTGAGAAAAACGATCTTTTAGATCTACCCAAATTTCACGAGCATTATCACAATAAAGAATACTTGATGAAATCTTTCTTGAAACAGAATTAAGCAACAGACTTTATTAGATCGTTGCAATGAACCTACTGCTTGAATTCGGCTGATGATGAACTTGTTGGTTTGGAAATAGTGCCAGCAATGAATCCAAGTTTGTTCTTAGCACTGAGAGCTGTAATCATGGCACGACTCTATGAGTTGTAATTTTCTTCTGTGAGAAATTGGGCTACTAATAACACTCCTGGTTGGTCAGAATGATGGAGGTAAAGATGGCAGTTTGGATCTTCAAAACTCTGCTTTTCACTACCCATAAGTGTTTTTTTTTTGCTTGAGCCAAAGATGCTAAAAAAAAATCTGGTGCGACAGGGGGCGAATGAAGAGCACGGATCAGGTGCAATGCAAGCGCAGCAGAGATACGCGGGCCTGGGTCTGGTTCTCTTGTTGTGGGTGGATCAGAAAAAAAAAACAGGCCTCTAGGTGTTTGACAAAATGTCTCAACTGTAGATAAATATAAGCAGCACGGCTACAAAAGCACAGTTGCTAAAACAAATTTCTGGTGAACCACTCGGCCTAACTGGAAAAAGAAAACTCGTTTCCGCGAAATCTAAACTAGACAATAAGCTCTGTTTTTTAAGAGCTTGAACAGAAAATCGACGGAAAGAAAAGAAAACTTGGCTATCCTACGCTCTGATACCATGAAAAATCAGAGCTAGATAACGAACGAAAGCATAAAGAGAAAGAGAAGAAGAGATTATATTGAGAATTTTCTGGTGTGTTGTCGTCCTGTACATAGTCCTATTTATATACAAAATTGGAAAACAAATCACAAGATTACATGAAGCAAGTAAAGCAAGAATCATTGTGATTGAATCATCTAATCCTCCAGAATCTTCGAGTCCATTACTGTCATGATGGGAGGATCTTGATTCTTCGGGTCGGTCCTTAACAAATCCTGTAATCTTGCCATAATCTTTGGGTCCATCTGCTGTAATGGGAGGACCCTGATTCTTTGGCTCTTCTTTAACAATTACTTTTGACATGTTATTGGTTACAGGAAGATGTGAAGCAAGGAAACCGTGTTTTCTTCCCTTTCTACATGCTAAGGGCTAGCGGGAGGTGATAAAATTTTTTAAAAAAATTTGTCTTCCTTTATGAATGTTATAAATGAGAGGAAGGCGATAAGGAAGAGGAGGTATTCTTTTCCACTTTTTTTTATTTCCATGCTATGGTTTGGAGGAAGGTGATAAACGAGGAAACTGTCTTTTCCTTTCCTTTTTATATGTATTGGTCCGAGAATGCCGGGATTTGGAAGATGATCAACAAAGCGAGGAAACAATCATCTCATAGGGATGGGAGAAAGCAATAAGAGAGTTAAGAGCACAAACAACAGAGGCTAATAAGTAATAATATCCACTCTTATTAGTGCACGCAGAACTTCAAATGCTCGCTGGCGCCATGACATTGGCCGTCGGAATTAGTTCAGATGATAATTGTAACTTTTTGATTAAAAAAAAGGATTTCCTTAATTTTGAATCACTTTTTTACAAAACTTTTGGTTTTGGACAACTTGGCACAATCATGGACACAATATCATGATGCTAACCACTAGGTGAATAGTCTACATTTGTTAAAAAAGCGAAATGACAGATGAATTAATGTGACAATTGCTTCATGAATCATGGCATAGAAATTGTTAGGTCACTGAATTTGAGATGGGATCCGTTATACATGTAAATGTAACATGTAACATTATAGCAGATAACACGATGCAGCAGTACGTAGAGGTGGAACTGCTACCGAATAGTTGAGTGGTTGTGCGTGAATATAGTTGCAATAAAAGGAAAAACACTAATTAGCTAGAGCTAACTGAAAATGAGTAGCTTTGAGCTTGATATTTAATAATATAATAGTTTATGTTCTTCTAAGCTATGCATAAAACTGTCAAAGCATGGTATCATCACTAAAATTGTTAATTTTAAATCCACATGAGGCATAAGAGACCTTCAGAGCAAAAGTAACATTCTGAATTTTATATTTTTGTTGAAGGAAGACCCACCTGAGGTGATGCAGCATTCAAGATTGTAACAACTATATTTGTTATTGTTGGGGGGAACACCCAAGTCATGCCTCAGAGGCGCTCGACTAAAGAGCGCCGACCAGAGAGGCGCTCGACTAGAAAGCGCCGACCAGAGAGACGCTCGACTAGAAAGCGCCGACCAGAAGCAACCCCGCCACATGACACTCCGCTAGGCGACCAGCTCGGCTCGGCACCTGTGCCGGGCCCGTGCCTTAGCCGAATACCCAATCTCCGCCTAACCCTCTAAAAGATCTGACAACTAAATACATGACTCCACTACAATCTGCCACCATCCCTAAGTCATCAAGGCACGAGATCTCCGCAGGTACTCGGCACGACCTATCATTAATGCATAAGACCCCCTCAGGCCTCCGATGCACTCAGTCATTAAATGAACACGGCTCATGACGATCTCCGGATCACTGAACCATCAAAGCGTATGGCTCACCCTGACCACCGGTTCACTCAGCAATTAATGCACTTGCCGTCTACGAACCCCAGGCTCACCACGACCGGCGGTTCAACCACCCCAACGGGTCCGATCAACCGTGACAGCTCCCTGACTCCGGCCTTATTTTCCACTACGCCATTAATAAGCAAGATCGTGCCCAATTATCGCAAAAGAGGACAAATTCTCCTGTCACCTCCCAGGTAACATAATATCTTTCTATAAAAAGGAACCTGGGGAAGGGGACAAGGGGGGACAACAAAAAAACACAGACACACGAAAAATAGAGGGAAAAAGGGAGAACAAACATTCTCCTCCTTCACTCCCCCCACATATTAGCCCCCTCTGATTTAAGCTTCGGAGGGCCGGCGCCGGAAAGTCCGGCCACCGGCTTTCTTGCAGGACTCTCCAGGAGGACGCCACCAGTCGACGCACCGCCATCCACCGCCCCGGCAGCGGAGCTCCTCCCCTCTCGGTTCGCGGCAGCCCCCGGGTCCAATTTCCAGCAACAGTTGGCGCTAGAAGGAGGGCCCGAGTTGCTGCCATAAAACTAAGAAGCAAGGGGGCTTCCAACGCCTCTCGACGTCCTCCACTTAGTCCTGGACACTCTGTCCAGAACTCGCCGCCTCCGGCCGAGTCACCCCTCAAGTTCGGCCGGAGCAGTTTGATGCCCTGGTGCAACAGGTGCAAGCCTTGGCTACCGCTGTCCAAGGCCTGCAACCCAGGGGCGTCCCGATAGCACCGCTTCCTCCGGCTCCAGCTCAACCAGAGCCCCCTACAAGCGGGCTTCCCCTTCGAGGTCAGGACTCTCAAGTCCAGGCCTCCCTCTGGAGAGAACACCCAGTTAGAGCCCCTGGTGGCTGGCCACAACCTTCGGAGGCTGAGTCGGTTCCAGGGCAATTTGCACCCGAACTAGCCGCTGCAGCGATCCTCCAAAATGATGAACTCGACAAGAAGGTCGAGAAGCTGGAGCGCCAGATCCAGGCACTCCACGGAAGGAAATCGGGACGTGATGGTGACTTCGAGTTCACTACGAAGTCCCCCTTCTCCTCGGAGATTGAAGACGAGCCGGTCCCGTCGCGGTTCAAGATGCCCCAGGTGGAGCCTTACAACGGCAGGGCCGACCCCCTTGACCACCTGAAAAGTTATCGGGTCTTAATGGCCCTACAAGGAGCCTCGGAGGCCATGATGTGCAAAGCTTTCCCAGCGACACTCCGAGGACCGGCCCGGCTTTAGTTTACCGGGCTGAAGCCGAGTACTGTCTCCTCTTTTGAGCACCTCGGCAGGTAGTTCGCCGGCAATTTTGCCGCCAGCCAGCCCCAGCGGCGGACATCAGACTCCCTCCTTGATATCAAACAAAAGGAGGGAGAATCCCTCAGGGTGTATTTGGACCGATTTACCGCCGCAACATGGAAAGTCCGGAAACTCGACCAGTCAATCGCCATGTCGGCACTAAAGACTGAAGCCCGGTCTTACAGGTTCCTCTTCTCTATCGAGAAGAACTTTCCTGCAGACCTCACCGAAATGCTTGTTCGGGCGCGGAAGTACGCCAAGGCTGAGGAAGCCGTGGCTGTTAGGCGGAGCGGGGTCGAGCAGAACCCCAAGAAACAAAAGAGACGCCGCGAGGAGCGTGGCTAGCCCAGAAGCTCATCCCCGCGCCGAGCTAAAAATCCGTCCCGCCTGAAGAGTCCACCCCGACTACGGGGACCGCCTCAGCAGAGGTCACCACTCCACCCGAGGTTCCCACCACGGGCCCGTGCACCTGAAGGGAGGTATGAAAACTACACTCCCCTCACTGCTCCTCGGGCCGAAATCCTCATGGAGATTGAGGGGCAGGATTGTATCCGGCTCCCACCTCCGAGACGAGACTCCGGAGCTCGGCATGATCCCCGGAAGTATTGTCGTTTCCATCGGGATCACGGCCATGATACCGAGGACTGCTATCAGCTCCGGAACGAGATCGAAGCGCTCATCCGCCGAGGGGTGCTCGATCGATTTGTGCGAGGCCGGCGTGAAGAAAAGAAGCCAGCCGAAGGAGCCACACAGCCTGGAGGTTCAAATGCCAACAGGCCCATCGCCGGCACCATCAACACCATCCGAGGCGGGGCCTCGGTTGGAGAAGCGTCAGGGGAAGAAACCTCCTCGAAGCGCCTGCGCGCCTCGGAAGCCATCTCTTTCTCAGACGATGATTTGGAGGGATTCGAAACTCCCCACGATGATGCCGTGGTTATCTCCATGATTATAAATAAATTTGATGTAAAACGTATCTTGATCGATAATGGAAGCTCGGCGAATGATTTGTATTTTGATGCCTACTATAAAATGGGGATGACAGAAGAACAACTACGGAGGATGAATGCTCCGTTGGTTGGATTTACTGGGGATTCAGTCCCAGTAGAGAGCGAGGTCGACCTCCTGGTCACAGTCGGGCTCGCCCACCGTGAAAGCACCGTGGGGATGAGCTTCCTCGTGATACGCCTGCCCTCAGTCTACAATGCCATTCTAGGAAGACCAGGTCTTAACGCCCTCCGAGCGGTAGTCTCGACTCGTCATCTGCTCATGCGATTCCCCACCAGCCAAGGAGTTGGCGAAGCTCGTGGGGATCAAATGGTAGCAAGGCGATGCTACATGGCGACCCACGAGGCAAAACGACCAGCCGAGGCGCCTGTCCCGGCAACCGACCAGCCTTCAACTAGAACTCTGGAGGCACGGGTCAACCCTCAGAAAAAGCGGGTAGAGCCTGGTGAGTTACTAATCCAAGTTCCTTTGCGCGAAAACTTTCCCGAGCTAACCGTGCAGGTCGGCTCTGGCCTCAATGAGCGCGAAAGGGACCGCCTCATCAACTTCTTGCGAGACAGCATGGACGTCTTCGCATGGTCGCCCGTGGATATGCCGGGGATAGATCCAGAAATCATGGTCCACCGGCTCCAAGTGAAGCCAACCTGCAAGCCCGTACGACAAAAGAAGCGAGGTGCCGCCCCTGAACGACAACTAGCAGCAGCCGAGGAGGTTGACAAACTCCTTGAAGCTGGCTTCATCCGGGAGATATCCTACCCGGAGTGGCTCGCCAATGTGGTCCTCGTCAAAAAGGCCAGCGGGAAATGGCGCATGTGCGTGGACTACACCGACCTGAATAAAGCCTGTCCAAAGGATAGCTTTCCACTCCCCAGCATCAACCAGCTCGTGGACTCCACCTCGGGTCACGAGCTGTTAGCATTCATGGATGCCTTTTCCGGATACAACCAGATCCGCATGACGCCAGAAGATGAAGAAAAAACGGCCTTCATCACCGATGGGGGAACATACTGCTACAAAGTAATGCCATTCGGCTTGAAAAATGCCGGGGCAACTTACCAGAGGCTGGTCAGCCGGAT